>NC_134497.1:6908100-6940600 GCF_040206685.1 Ascaphus truei
CATGCCCCCCCCTCCCCCGCAGAGTCCCATGCCCCCCCTCCCCGCAGAGTCCCATGCCACCCCCTCCCCGCAGAGTCCCATGCCCCCCCCTCCCCCGCAGAGTCCCATGCCCCCCCTCCCCGCAGAGTCCCATGCCCCCCCTCCCCGCAGAGTCCCATGCCCCCCCTCCCCGCAGAGTCCCATGCCCCCCCCCTCCCCCGCAGAGTCCCATGCCCCCCCCCTCCCCCGCAGAGTCCCATGCCCCCCCCTCCCCGCAGAGTCCCATGCCCCCCCCTCCCCGCAGAGTCCCATGCCCCCCCCTCCCCGCAGAGTCCCATGCCCCCCCTCCCCGCAGAGTCCCATGCCTCCCCCTCCCCGCAGAGTCCCATGCCTCCCCCTCCCCCGCAGAGTCCCATGCCCCCCCTCCCCGCAGAGTCCCATGCCCCCCCCTCCCCGCAGAGTCCCATGCCCCCACCTCCCCGCAGAGTCCCATGCCCCCACCTCCCCGCAGAGTCCCATGCCCCCCCCTCCCCGCAGAGTCCCATGCCCCCCCTCCCCCGCAGAGTCCCATGCCCCCCCTCCCCCGCAGAGTCCCATGCCCCCCCTCCCCGCAGAGTCCCATGCCCCCCCTCCCCGCAGAGTCCCATGCCCCCCCCTCCCCGCAGAGTCCCATGCCCCCCCTCCCCGCAGAGTCCCATGCCCCCCCTCCCCGCAGAGTCCCATGCCCCCCCTCCCCGCAGAGTCCCATGCCCCCCCTCCCCCGCAGAGTCCCATGCCCCCCCTCCCCCGCAGAGTCCCATGCCCCCCCTCCCCGCAGAGTCCCATGCCCCCCCCTCCCCGCAGAGTCCCATGCCCCCCCCCTCCCCGCAGAGTCCCATGCCCCCCCTCCCCGCAGAGTCCCATGCCCCCCCTCCCCGCAGAGTCCCATGTCACCCCTCCCCCGCAGAGTCCCATGTCACCCCTCCCCCGCAGAGTCCCATACCCCCCCTCCCCGCAGAGTCCCATACCCCCCTCCCCGCAGAGTCCCATGACCCCCCCTCCCCGCAGAGTCCCATGCCCCCCCCCTCCCCGCAGAGTCCCATGCCCCCCCCTCCACCGCAGAGTCCCATGCCCCCCCTCCCCCGCAGAGTCCCATAACCCCCTCCCCCGCAGAGTCCCATAACCCCCTCCCCCGCAGAGTCCCATGCCCCCCCCTCCCCACAGGTTCCCTACCCCCCTCCCCGCAGAGTCCCATGCCCCCCCTCCCCCGCAGAGTCCCATGCCCTCCCCTCCCCCGCAGAGTCCCATGCCCCCCCTCCCCCGCAGAGTCCCATGCCTCCCCCTCCCCGCAGAGTCCCATGCCCCCCCCTCCCCCGCAGAGTCCCATACCCCCCCCCCCCGCAGAGTCCCATGCCCCCCTCCCCGCAGAGTCCCATGCCCCCCCCTCCCCCGCAGTCCCATGCCCCTCCCTCCCCCGCAGAGTCCCATGCCCCCCCCTCCCCGCAGAGTCCCATGCCCCCCCCCTCCCCGCAGAGTCCCATGCCCCCCCCCTCCCCGCAGAGTCCCATGCCCCCCCCTCCCCCGCAGTCCCATGCCCCCCCCTCCCTTGCAGAGTCCCATACCCCTCTCCCCCGCAGAGTCCCATGCCCCCCCTCCCTGCAGAGTCCCATACCCCTCTCCCCCGCAGAGTCCCATGCCCCCCCTCCGCCGCAGAGTCCCATGCCCCCCCTCCCCCGCAGGATCCCATGTCCCCCCTTCCCCGCAGAGTCCCATGCCCCCCCTCCCCGCAGAGTCCCATGTCACCCCTCAGCCGCAGAGTCCCATGTCACCCCTCCCCCGCAGAGTCCCATACCCCCCCTCCCCGCAGAGTCCCATACCCCCCCTCCCCGCAGAGTCCCATGCCCCCCCCTCCCCGCAGAGTCCCATGCCCCCCCCCTCCCCGCAGAGTCCCATGCCCCCCCCTCCACCGCAGAGTCCCATGCCCCCCCTCCCCCGCAGAGTCCCATAACCCCCTCCCCCGCAGAGTCCCATGCCCCCCCCTCCCCACAGGTTCCCTACCCCCCTCCCCGCAGAGTCCCATGCCCCCCCTCCGCCACAGAGTCCCATGCACCCCCCTCCCCCGCAGAGTCCCATGCCCTCCCCTCCCCCGCAGAGTCCCATGCCCTCCCCTCCCCCGCAGAGTCCCATGCCCCCCCTCCCCCGCAGAGTCCCATGCCTCCCCCTCCCCGCAGAGTCCCATGCCCCCCCCTCCCCCGCAGAGTCCCATACCCCCCCCCCGCAGAGTCCCATGCCCCCCTCCCCGCAGAGTCCCATGCCCCCCCCTCCCCCGCAGTCCCATGCCCCTCCCTCCCCCGCAGAGTCCCATGCCCCCCCCTCCCCGCAGAGTCCCATGCCCCCCCCTCCCCGCAGAGTCCCATGCCCCCCCCCTCCCCGCAGAGTCCCATGCCCCCCCTCCCCCGCAGTCCCATGCCCCCCCCTCCCCCGCAGAGTCCCATACCCCTCTCCCCCGCAGAGTCCCATGCCCCCCCTCCCTGCAGTCCCATACCCCTCTCCCCCGCAGAGTCCCATGCCCCCCCTCCCCCGCAGAGTCCCATACCCCTCTCCCCCGCAGAGTCCCATGCCCCCCCTCCGCCGCAGAGTCCCATGCCCCCCCTCCCCCGCAGGATCCCATGTCCCCCCCTCCCCGCAGAGTCCCATGCCCCCCTCCCCCGCAGGATCCCATGTCCCCCCCTCCCCGCAGAGTCCCCTCCCCCCCCCTCCCCGCAGAGTCCCATACCCCTCTCCCCCGCAGAGTCCCATGCCCCCCCTCCCCCGCAGAGTCCCATGCCCCCCCTCCCCCGCAGAGTCCCACGCCCCCCCCCTCCCCCGCAGTCCCACGCCCCTCCCTCCCCCGCAGAGTCCCATACCCCTCTCCCCCGCAGAGTCCCATGCCCCCCCTCCCCCGCAGAGTTCCATGCCCTCCCTCCCCCGCAGAGTCCCATGCCCCCCCCTCCCCCGCAGTCCCATGCCCCTCCCTCCCCCGCAGTCCCATGCCCCCCCCTCCCCCGCAGTCCCATGCCCCTCCCTCCCCCGCAGTCCCATGCCCCCCCTCCCCCGCAGAGTCCCATACCCCTCTCCCCCTCAGAGTCCCATGCCCTCTGACCTTTGCCGCCCGCAGGAGAATCTCCCGCTCCTGCTCGTCCTTCCGCTGCTTCTCTATGTGGTCGAGCTGCTCGAAGAACTTGAGCTGCGTCCGGACGTCGCTCGACTGCTCGTACCGCTCGTCCTCCTGTCGGGAGAAGGGTCGCGAGCGGATCAGGTAAGGGCCGGTCTGTGCGCGCTTCCCTGCAGAGTCCGCAAGAAGCCCCAAAAACGGGCCAGGTTTCCAATATATCCCAGCTTCAGCACGGGGGATTCAGGCAAAAGGACATGGAGTGGCCAACGCCAGTCCTCAAGTGCCACCAACAGGTCAGGTTTATATCCCTGCTTCAGCACAGGTGGCTCAGTCGAAGAGCCTGCTTCAGCACAGGTGGCCTGTGCTGAAGCTGGGATATCATGAAAACCTGTCCTGTTGGGGTTTCTTGGGGACTGGAGTTGCAAGAAATTCTAGACCTGTTTAACATTAAAGAAAAACCTTTTGAGAACAACAAAAAAAAATAAAAAATATGTAAACATTTATTCTATAAATACCGAAAAGTGTCCCTTCGAAAAGAAACTGGAACGACGCACTTTGGCTTCCGCCGCCGGAACAAATCGATAGCAAGGTCCTTCTACAAATAAAATAGCTTGGCTTCGCACTGCAGCCCCCCACCCCCTCTTGTAACAAAACGCATCAATCACCCTTTAAAGAAGCACCCTCCCCCCCCCACCGCTGCCCCTCCAGAAGTCTACATGACTAATCCATATCATGTTAATATCTTGCCGCTGAGCAGCTCTTACAGTGGCAACTTCTGCGCTGCCCTCTGCGGAGAGCGCCATTTTAACCTTCCGGACGCGAAGTATTTCAAATGTTTACATCGCTGAGCAGAGCGTCAGATTTAAATACGCGGCTTCCCGGAAGCGGCGTTTACCTTGTAAGAAATATTCTTTTGCTGGGCTGTTTCCGAGATCTTTTCCACAATGTTTTGTAGCCGCTGCTGTGTTGCGTGGGACACGTAACTGACTACATCAGGGTGCATTTCCGTGACGCCGTGCTTTTTACCTGTGGGGAAAGAACATCCACGCACGGTTAACACACGAGCTTCGCGGATACACCGCGGCTAACGAGAGCTTCGCGGATACACCGCGGTTAACACACGAGCTTCGCGGATACACCGCGGTTAACGAGAGCTTCGCGGCTACACCGCGCTTAACGAGAGCTTCGCGGATACACCGCGCTTAACGAGAGCTTCGCGGATACACCGCGGTTAACGAGAGCTTCGCGGATACACCGCGCTTAACGAGAGCTTCGCGGATACACCGCGCTTAACGAGAGCTTCGCGGATACACCGCGGTTAACGAGAGCTTCGCGGATACACCGCGGTTAACGAGAGCTTCGCGGATACACCGCGGTTAACGAGAGCTTCGCGGATACACCGCCCTTAACGAGAACTTCGCGGATACACCGCGGTTAACGAGAGCTTCGCGGATACACCGCGGTTAACGAGAGCTTCGTGGATACACCGCGGTTAACGAGAGCTTCGCGGATACACCGCCCTTAACGAGAGCTTCGCGGATACACCGCGCTTAACGAGAGCTTCGCGGATACACCGCCCTTAACGAGAGCTTCGTGGATACACCGCGGTTAACGAGAGCTTCGCGGATACACCGCCCTTAACGAGAGCTTCGCGGATACACCGCGCTTAACGAGAGCTTCGCGGATACACCGCCCTTAACGAGAGCTTCGCGGATACACCGCGCTTAACGAGAACTTCGCGGATACACCGCGGTTAACGAGAGCTTCGCGGATACACAAGCTTTTAAGCTTCAACATTGATTTCTTTGATGCACGGCAGAAGATTACAAAGCAAAGACCCAGCAGTTATTTGGTGTGAGGCCATTTTTATTTTTTACAATTCACACAGTTTCCAATGGGAATAATTTGCTGGGATATTGCCCGTCCTAACCACACCTGTTCTGCATTATTGCTTGGAAACGCTGGATTAACTGTACATGGATGATCACACTCCAGACGTTTAAACACTGGATATATTTGCCTGTACTCGTGGTAAGAATGCATGTTGCAAGTTAAAAAAAACAGCTATGGAGGAATTATTGAGAGGACTTACTAGGCACTGAAATAGAAGGCTCCAGTATTAGCTAAAGTAGCAATTTTAATACGTATTGTGACAGTGATGAAAAAAAATGGCAGCAGTAAAAATTCTACCAGTCAACGAATACAAGACTCCCATGAATCCTAGAGCTTGTCTCGGATGTCAGCCAAGGGGTTATTGTATCTACATCAATTCCAAAATGGAACAGCATGCAAATCTTGTGCAGAAATGCAAGAACTGTCCAGGGCCGCTCTCAGATAGATAAAACAGACACAAGAGTACCCAACTGGATTCCAAGAGATATCAAAAGACAGGTGACAAACAAATGCAAGATGGAAGTCCAAAAATGTGGCTGAGCAAACACGGACAGACACACACACACACGGGCAGACACACACACACGGGCAGACACACACACACGGGCAGACACACACACACGGACAGACACACACACACACGGACAGACACACACACACACGGACAGACACACACACACACGGACAGACACACACACACACGGACAGACACACACACACACACGGACAGACACACACACACACGGACAGACACACACACACACGGACAGACACACACACACGGACAGACACACACACACACGGACAGACACACACACACACGGACAGACACACACACACACGGACAGACACACACACACACATACACACGGACACGGACAGACACACACATACACACACACGGACAGACACACACACACATGGACAGACACACACACACGGACAGACACACACACACACACACGGACAGACACACACACACGGACAGACACAAACACACACACACGGACAGACACACACACACACACACACGGACAGATAGACAGACGGACAGACACACACACACACGGACAGACACACACACACACACGGACAGACACACACACACGGACAGACAGACAGACGGACAGACACACACACACGGACAATCCCTCACAAAGTTGTCTCCCGCTTCGGAACATGGCAGCCGGGTGGGAAGCACGAGAGGCACCTACCTATTTCTAGTATCCGTCGCTGTAGCAACGAGGGGAGGAGGAAAGTCTCGTCTTTGCAAGACCGTGTCAACGTGCCCACCAGCTCGGAGTTCGTTGCCAGTATCCGCGCGCTTTCCTCCGAGAGGTTCACACCCGCCATGGACGCCACGTCATTGATATCGTCGTCATCTCTGAGAGCGGAGAGAGACGGGAGAGGTCATGGCGGTGATCTGCACAGGTCTGCCCATAACAATGAAGACACAACCGGATCCAATACAAAGAGAACACCAGACGTGTGTACAATTGCATCCTGAAGGACTCGTTCCTATAACGTGTTTGCAAGCTTCATATATTGATCAAATGAATGGGGAACGTTCAGCTTTACTGGGATTATTTAAAAAAGGGGACCAGAAGTCCCTCTGTGTCCTTTCTTTGGGACCAGATGTCCTAACTTTAGGGCCGGCTGGACCACCCTGTATAAATCAAGCAACTTGTTGGATGTTTGTGTCTAACGAGGAGAACGGCGAACGGGTGCAACACGTGGATTTCCGTTCTCACCTGAACGATCCTCCCCCCGGCTCTTTTAATTTGTTTTTCTGAGCGGCTGCCGCCTGCGTGGATATTGTGGACATCGTTTTGGCTCCTAACACTGCTGGCTTAACCACCGGGACTGCAAAAGGAAAAATAACGACACACTTTAGTCAGGCAACAAAACGCACAAGCTGTCAGAAGCCCGGAGCGTTGGTATCGGGTCTCATCGTGGCTTGATCTTCTCATGGTTACATTATGCAGATTGGAACAGATTTCTAGATATAGAAGCGATACAGGCAAGGTGACAAAGGTGGGATTCATGCAGCCGAAACGCTGGATCACTTAGATTCAATAACTTCTCTTTGAATTGGAAGGCCTTATGCCTGTATCACCCCCATATCTACTGCTGGGGACCCCATGATACCCATTATATGGAGCACAGTCTGATTATGACTACTCTTTACACAGAGTGCCTGTATTACTCCTCTATTGGTTACAGATTATATCCGACCTTCATGGTGATTGTGCATAGAACAGCGTTTCCCACATGGGGTTCCGTGGAGCAGTTCCATGGGTTCTGCCTACGGACGCCCCCCAGCCCAATTTTGCCAGAAGCAGGAGCAGAGAGAAAAGCAGTCTGTAGCTGCAATCTCTCCTTCAGCCATTAGATGGCGCTGCACCTCCTTGCTGCATGCAGCTGTGATAAGGTGAGAGATTGAGTGTGTGTGTGTCATGGGGAGGGGGGGGGGGGGGTGAAAGAGACATGGAGAGGTGGGGGGGGAGGGATGAAAGAGACATGGAGAGGTGGGGGGGGGGGATGAAAGAGACATGGGGAGGTGGGGGGGAAGAGACATGGAGAGGTGGGGGGGGAGGGGTGAAAGACATGAGGAGGAGGGGGGGGTCAAAGAGACATGGAGAGGTGGGGGGGAGGGGTGAAAGAGACATGGGGAGGTGGGGGGGTGAAAGAGACATGGAGAGGTGGGGGGGGGTGAAAGACATGGAGAGTTGGGGGGGGGGGTGAGAAACATGGGGAGGTGGGGTGAAAAACGCGGGGGGTGAAAGAGACCTGGGGAGGGGGGGGTGAGACATGGGGAGGGGGTGAAAGAGAGAAATGAGGGGGTTAAAGAGACCTGGGGGGGTGGGGGGGGAAGAGACATGGGGAGGGAAGGTGAAAGAGAAACAGTGAGGGAGGGTGAAAAAGACATGGGGATGGGGGTGAAAGTGTGACATGAGGTGAGAGACATATTGGGGGGAGAGATAGACACTGGATGGAGGGTGAGACACACTGGAGGGAAAGGAGAGAGAGAGACACTGGGGCGGGAGAGTGAGAGTGACACTTGGGAGGGAGAGTGAGAGACTGAAGGAGAGCGAGAGAGCCACAGGTGAGGGAGAGACACACTGGCTGGAGGGAGAGAGAGAGAGATAGACACTGGGGGGAAGGGGAGACACGCCGGAAGGTGAGAGAGACACTGGAGGGAGAGAGAGACACTGGAGGGAGAGAGATAGACTGGGGAGAGAGAGAGAGAGAGACTGGAGGGGGAGAGAGACACAAGGGGAAGGGAGTGAGAGACACACTGGAGGGGAGGGAGTGAGAGACACACTGGGGGGGAGGGAGTGAGAGACACACTGGAGGGGAGGGAGTGAGAGACACACTGGGGGGGAGGGAGTGAGAGACACACTGGGGGGGGGGAGTGAGAGACACACTGGGGGGAGGGAGTGAGAGACACTGGGGGGAGGGAGTGAGACACACTGGGGGGAGGGAGTGAGAGACACACTGGGGGGGAGGGAGTGAGACAGACACACTGGGGGGGAGGGAGTGAGACAGACACACTGGGGGGGAGGGAGTGAGACAGACACACTGGGGGGGAGGGAGTGAGACAGACACACTGGGGGGGAGGGAGTGAGACAGACACACTGGGGGGGAGGGAGCGAGACAGACACACTGGGGGGATGGAGTGAGACACACACTGGGGGGGGGGAGGGAGAGACACACACTGGGGGGGGGAGGGAGTGAGACACACACTGGGGGGGAGGGAGTGAGACAGACACACACTGGGGGGGAGGAAGTGAGACAGACACACACTGGGGGGAGGGAGTGAGACAGACACACACTGGGGGGAGGGAGTGAGACAGACACACACTGGGGGGAGGGAGTGAGACAGACACACACTGGGGGGAGGGAGTGAGACAGACACACACTGGGGGGAGGGAGGGAGACAGACACACACTGGGGGGAGGGAGTGAGACAGACACACTGGGGGGGATGGAGTGAGAGAGACAGACTGGGGGGGAGGGAGTGAGAGAGACACACTGGGGGGAGGGAGTGAGAGAGACACACTGGGGGGAGGGAGTGAGAGAGACACACTGGGGGGGAGGGAGTGAGAGAGACACACTGGGGGGGAGGGAGTGAGACAGACACACACTGGGGGGAGGGAGTGAGACAGACACACACTGGGGGGAGGGAGTGAGACAGACACACACTGGGGGGAGGGAGTGAGACAGACACACACTGGGGGGAGGGAGTGAGACAGACACACTGGGGGGGATGGAGTGAGAGAGACAGACTGGGGGGGAGGGAGTGAGAGAGACACACTGGGGGGAGGGAGTGAGAGCGACACACTGGGGGGAGGGAGTGAGAGCGACACACTGGGGGGGAGGGAGTGAGAGACACACTGGGGGGGGGGGAGTGAGAGACACACTGGGGGGAGGGAGTGAGAGACACTGGGGGGGAGGGAGTGAGACACACTGGGGGGAGGGAGTGAGAGACACACTGGGGGGGAGGGAGTGAGACAGACACACTGGGGGGGAGGGAGTGAGACAGACACACTGGGGGGGAGGGAGTGAGACAGACACACTGGGGGGGAGGGAGCGAGACAGACACACTGGGGGGGATGGAGTGAGACACACACTGGGGGGGGGAGGGAGTGAGACACACACTGGGGGGGGGAGGGAGTGAGACACACACTGGGGGGGGAGGGAGTGAGACAGACACACACTGGGGGGGAGGAAGTGAGACAGACACACACTGGGGGGAGGGAGTGAGACAGACACACACTGGGGGGAGGGAGTGAGACAGACACACACTGGGGGGAGGGAGTGAGACAGACACACACTGGGGGGAGGGAGGGAGACAGACACACACTGGGGGGAGGGAGGGAGACAGACACACACTGGGGGGAGGGAGGGAGACAGACACACACTGGGGGGAGGGAGTGAGACAGACACACTGGGGGGGATGGAGTGAGAGAGACACTGGGGGGGAGGGAGTGAGAGACACACTGGGGGGAGGGAGTGAGAGAGACACACTGGGGGGAGGGAGTGAGAGAGACACACTGGGGGGGAGGGAGTGAGAGAGACACACTGGGGGGGAGGGAGTGAGACAGACACACACTGGGGGGAGGGAGTGAGACAGACACACACTGGGGGGGAGGGAGTGAGACAGACACACACTGGGGGGAGGGAGTGAGACAGACACACACTGGGGGGAGGGAGTGAGACAGACACACTGGGGGGGATGGAGTGAGAGAGACACACTGGGGGGAGGGAGTGAGAGAGACACACTGGGGGGGAGGGAGTGAGAGAGACACACTGGGGGGGAGGGAGTGAGACAGACACACACTGGGGGGAGGGAGTGAGACAGACACACACTGGGGGGGAGGGAGTGAGACAGACACACACTGGGGGGAGGGAGTGAGACAGACACACACTGGGGGGAGGGAGTGAGACAGACACACTGGGGGGGATGGAGTGAGAGAGACAGACTGGGGGGGAGGGAGTGAGAGAGACACACTGGGGGGAGGGAGTGAGAGAGACACACTGGGGGGAGGGAGTGAGAGACACACTGGGGGGAGGGAGTGAGAGCGACACACTGGGGGGGGGGGAGTGAGAGACACACTGGGGGGAGGGAGTGAGAGACACTGGGGGGGAGGGAGTGAGACACACTGGGGGGAGGGAGTGAGAGACACACTGGGGGGGAGGGAGTGAGACAGACACACTGGGGGGGAGGGAGTGAGACAGACACACTGGGGGGGAGGGAGTGAGACAGACACACTGGGGGGGAGGGAGCGAGACAGACACACTGGGGGGGATGGAGTGAGACACACACTGGGGGGGGGAGGGAGTGAGACACACACTGGGGGGGGAGGGAGTGAGACACACACTGGGGGGGGAGGGAGTGAGACAGACACACACTGGGGGGGAGGAAGTGAGACAGACACACACTGGGGGGAGGGAGTGAGACAGACACACACTGGGGGGAGGGAGTGAGACAGACACACACTGGGGGGAGGGAGTGAGACAGACACACACTGGGGGGAGGGAGACAGACAGACACACACTGGGGGGAGGGAGGGAGACAGACACACACTGGGGGGAGGGAGGGAGACAGACACACACTGGGGGGAGGGAGTGAGACAGACACACTGGGGGGGATGGAGTGAGAGAGACACTGGGGGGGAGGGAGTGAGAGACACACTGGGGGGAGGGAGTGAGAGAGACACACTGGGGGGAGGGAGTGAGAGAGACACACTGGGGGGGAGGGAGTGAGAGAGACACACTGGGGGGGAGGGAGTGAGACAGACACACACTGGGGGGAGGGAGTGAGACAGACACACACTGGGGGGAGGGAGTGAGACAGACACACACTGGGGGGAGGGAGTGAGACAGACACACACTGGGGGGAGGGAGTGAGACAGACACACTGGGGGGGATGGAGTGAGAGAGACAGACTGGGGGGGAGGGAGTGAGAGAGACACACTGGGGGGAGGGAGTGAGAGCGACACACTGGGGGGGAGGGAGTGAGAGAGACAGACTGGGGGGGAGGGAGTGAGAGAGAGACACTGGGGGGAGGGAGTGAGACACACACTGGGGGGAGGGAGTGAGACACACACTGGGAGGGAGGGAGTGAGACACACACTGGGGGGAGGGAGTGAGACACACACTGGGGGGAGGGAGTGAGACACACACTGGGGGGAGGGAGTGAGACACACACTGGGGGGAGGGAGTGAGACACACACTGGGGGGAGGGAGTGAGACACACACTGGGGGGAGGGAGTGAGACACACACTGGGGGGAGGGAGTGAGACACACACTGGGGGGAGGGAGTGAGACACACACTGGGGGGAGGGAGTGAGACACACACTGGGGGGGAGGGAGTGAGACACACACTGGGGGGGAGGGAGTGAGACACCCACTGGGGGGAGGGAGTGAGACACACACTGGGGGGGAGTGAGTGAGACACACTGGGGGGAGGGAGTGAGAGACACACTGGGGGGGGAGTGAGTGAGAGAGACACACTGGGGGGGAGGGAGTGAGACACACTGGGGGGAGGGAGTGAGACACAGACTGGGGGGGAGGGAGTGAGACACACTGGGGGGGAGGGAGTGAGACACACTGGGGGGAGGGAGTGAGAGACACACACTGGGGGGGGGAGGGAGTGAGAGACACACTGGGGGGGGAGTGAGTGAGAGAGACACACTGGGGGGGAGGGAGTGAGACACACTGGGGGGAGGGAGTGAGACACAGACTGGGGGGGAGGGAGTGAGACACACTGGGGGGGAGGGAGTGAGACACACACTGGGGGGGAGGGAGTGAGACACACACTGGGGGGGAGGGAGTGAGACACACTGGGGGGGAGGGAGTGAGACACACACTGGGGGGTGGGGGGAGTGAGACACACTGGGGGGAGGGAGTGAGACACACTGGGGGGGAGGGAGCGAGACACACTGGGGGGAGGGAGCGAGACACACACTGGGGGGGAGCGAGACACACACTAGGGGGAGGGAGTGAGACACACTAGGGGGAGGGAGTGAGACACACTAGGGGGAGGGAGTGAGACACACTAGGGGGAGGGAGTGAGACACACACTAGGGGGAGGGAGTGAGACACACACTAGGGGGAGTGAGACACACACTAGGGGGAGGGAGTGAGACACACACTAGGGGGAGGGAGTGAGACACACTGGGGGGGAGGGAGACACACACTGGGGGGGAGGGAGGGAGACACACACTAGGGGGAGGGAGTGAGACACACACTAGGGGGAGGGAGTGAGACACACTAGGGGGAGGGAGTGAGACAGACACACACTAGGGGGAGGGAGTGAGACACACACTAGGGGGAGGGAGGGAGACACACTAGGGGGAGGGAGTGAGACACACACTGGGGGGGAGAGAGTGAGACACACACTGGGGGGGAGGGAGTGAGACACACACTAGGGGGAGGGAGTGAGACACACACTGGGGGGGAGGGAGTGAGACACACACTGGGGGGGAGGGAGTGAGAGAGACACACTGGGGGGGGAGGGAGTGAGAGAGACACACTGGGGGGGAGGGAGTGAGAGAGACACACTGGGGGGAAGGGAGTGAGACACACACTGGGGGGGAGGGAGTGAGAGAGACACACTGGGGGGGAGGGAGTGAGAGACACACTGGGGGGAGGGAGTGAGACACTGGGGGGGAGGGAGTGAGAGAGACACACTGGGGGGGAGGGAGTGAGACACACACTGGGGGGAGTGAGACACACACTGGGGGGGAGGGAGTGAGACACACACTGGGGGGGAGGGAGTGAGACACACACTGGGGGGGAGGGAGTGGTGGGGGTCTTTTAAAAATGATCTTGAACCAAGAAAAAAATTTCGACTTTGTTTTACGCAGGGCTCGGAAATCCCACAGGTCCGGGGGCGGAGCCGCCAATCGCCGCTCTGCAAGGCATTGTGGGCACGACTTCGGCAAGCAGAGCGGAAATTGACAACGGCTTCAGCAAACGGTAACATTTCCTGCGCCAGCCTCACGGAGGACGCGTGGCCTCCCGCAGGACGCGTGGCCTCCCGCAGGACGCGTGGCCTCCCCCGTGGGACCGGTGCAGACAAGTGACATTTTTTTCATGCCCTCCTTGTATATTAAGAGCAGGGGAGGCCAACGCCAGTCCTCAAGGGCCACAGGTCAGGCTTTCAGGATATCCCTGCTTCAGCACAGGTGGCTCAGTCATCACTGTGCCGAAGCAGGGATATCCTTAAAACCTGACCTGTTGGTGGCCCTTTAGGACTGGCGTTGGCCTCCTCTGTATTAGAGTGATACTCAGGAGTATCTCCTTACACCGTATAGTTTAATCACCTCTTGTAATGAGAAGCGCAAGTGACTGAATAACGATGGCCGCACGTATTGTATTGCGCTGGTCATACAGGAGAACCTGCACGGTGTCTTATTGCACATGGCAGACGAAAAGCCAAACAACACTCTAACCCCCGCTCCTGGGCCGATAGGACAGGGCTCTTATATACGTACTTAGAACAAGCTAGCAAGCACGGTAACCCTCTCAGGCACCCATTTAAAGGTTATGTGTAATATTCAAATGCAACGCAAGTCTGTGCTATAAAGGAATATATCAAGTCAGGGGGCTCAATTTCAGTCCTCAAGGACCCCCCCCCCCCCCCGCCTCCCCTCCCAACAGGTCAGGTTTTCAGGATACCCCTGTTTTAGCACAGGTGACTCAATCAGTCCCTGTTTGTGCACAGTCTTCGACTGAACCTCTGATTGAGCCATCTGTGCTGAAGCAGGGATATCCTTAAAGCAGCAGTGCACACCGTTTTTTTGTAACTTTTATTTTTCCCCTTTAATATGTGCATCAATACAAGCCACACAATGATAAGTAATTAGCTAAGTTGCCGATGGATCCGTTCTCCTGTGATCGATCGGCGAAGATTCGGCTCGGGGGTTCACTAAATGGCTGTCAGTGCAGCAGAAGAGGACCAAAGATGCAAAGTTCTGTGGGGAAGATCATGTGACCAGGCAGTCATTAGATATAATTGGTGCGCTGCAAGAAAGAGGGCGGGGCTCAAAAAAGGGGGTGTGCCAGAGCCTGTTTCAGAAGAGAAAGGGGATGTGACTTTGTAAATGGTTGCTATAGAAACAAAAAATGCTTGCTACATTATAATACATTAAAAATGTAATTCCGAGTTGTTTAAAAAAAATGCTTCAAGTCTTTTCTCATAGCACAGAACTGGTTTATTTAAAAAACAAAAACAAAAAAAAAACACACCTGTAAGATATTGCTTGGTCTGCAGCTTTAAAACCTGACCTGTTGGGACTGGAGTGCAGCCCCCCTGCATTACGTAATGATAACCGCGGGAGTGCGCAGCCAGACTCACCCGTCTGCAGCTGGTTGAGCTGTATCTGCTGCGTGGTGAGCATGATCCGGCTCTGCGGCTGCCTCAGGGTTACCATCGGCGTTTGTGTCAACGTCACCTGCGGCGGGCGCACCACAGTGCCTGCTTTGTGCGCCTGTTGGATAACCTGGGGGGGGGAGGGGGAAACAAACACACCGGGGCATTTAAAAACCAGGCTCGGGTAAGTGTCCATCTCCAGCCCTTCTGGGAGCTCCGATTCCCCCCGCTAACTCATACACGATCTTGCTGTACGAGAGCTGCACGCCCCCCCCCCAATCATCCAACTTGTTACCCGACTAAAGCTGCCGCTATATTAATACTCCCGCCCCCTGACGCGTGCAGTATGAACAGCGGTATCACGTTCTGCAGAAATTCCCCACATTTTTCAAATATATATTTTTACTGCAAACAAAAATCCCCCGTTGTGCGCACATTCCCCCGCCTCCGACAGGGCCACGGATCTGCCCTTCCCCATTATCTCTTAGCATGCAATGCTTCCACTGCAGCCAGGGATGCTGGGTAATGACATGCAAATGAGCGCACAGCGTATCTTTTTGCTTCTGATCCATTATAACATGGGACCCCTATAAGCTTCTGCCTGCCGTATTACACAGCTGTGTACAGCACAGCACAGAAGTGCAGAGCCAGTAACCTACTCGCGGACAGCAGTCTCTACCTTTTGGGTGTCGGTGTGAGGTTGGTTATACTGGCGTTGCAATGTGAAGCTGGAAGCGGCTACCGCCAGACACAAAGTAAGTTATGGCGAGTAAAGAAAACCCCTCCACCACACAGTGTACGGCAAATAAAAATACCACGTGTGAGCACATTCACGTGTCCGACAGGTCCGTAAACCAGAATCGGAACCGCGCTGTTCCTCGCTCCGGGACGCCTCAGTTCCCGAGATATTTACCTTTTTATTTGCCGTTAAAATGAAAATAAAAATCAGACCCGGCTGCCAGGGCTGTCCAATAGGACGCGGATACGTCACGCTCTGATGACATTGCGGCTTCCTATTGGTCTGCGGGGGTAAGGCTTGGGTGGCAGCCATATTGGTTTCCCACAAGGTACCGTAAACGCTGGCACACAAAAGGTAAATATCCAAGAAAGCAGGCGGTCCCCGAACAGTACAAACAAGAAGTCGTGGTTAAGCGGTTCCGATACCCGTGTGTAATACATGAGGCAGAGCGAGCAGTACTGGACGTGGCCATTGTAACGGGGCAGTCCTAACAATAGGACCTATGTTTAAAGAGAGCTCTGTGTAACGGCATTTAAAGCAGATTACCACTATTTCCACCCTTCTTATTTCTTCCCAAGCCACGTCGTTGTAGAGGTAAAACACATTAAGCGCCCTTCCTGACTGGGAATGTCTTGCTATTTCTATTGAAAAACTCATTAAGTGCCTATTTAGTTATAATTCAGAGTTAACCAAACATAAAACTCAGCAAGTATTATTTAGAAATCATGTCAAAAAGAACATTTAAAAAATCCTTTCCCTCACTACTCAAAGAATGTCGTTAATTACTTTTACCTCTACACCGACGATGTGTGTGTGTGTGTGTACACACACACACACACACACACACACACACACACACACACACACACACACACACACACACACACACACACACACACACACACACACACACACACACACACACACACGCGTTAGGGTTGCCAGGTGTCCAGTATTGAACCGGACTGTCCTGTATTTGAACACTGTCCAGTAAAAAGTGAGAGGTGATACTGGACATTTGTGTCTTGTATTATCTCTCTGGATTTAGTGACCTGACTGGCTTGGGGTGCGCAGGATTTCCCGAGCAGGGAGAGAGCAGGGCAGTGGCTAGAGGGCTGGGAAGCTTCCACCCTGAGGTGTCAGGAGCCTGGGGGCGGGGCCAAGGAGAGGAGGAAACAGCATGGAATGGAGGCAAGATGGGTGTGTGTGTGTGTGTGTCTCGAGCGCGTCGCACCTTTCACCATTGTGTCCAGTATTTTTGGAGAAGCCACCTGGCAACTCTAACTATAGTTAAGGCCCAAAGCCTGCAGTAGAGTGTTCACATGGAGCTCCCTACTGTTCATTCTCACTTTCTCCACTCGCCAGGCAGCACAGAGCTGTTTTCCATGCAGACCACAAAGGCTTTTATCAGAAGAAACAAAAAAAATCTTAACCCTAAATGTTCTTCGATAAGGTTTTCTGAGGTCTGCAAATGTCACAGAGGGGATTAGCAGCCGTATTCATTTACATGTCCTCCTTTTACTTTTTAGGAATAAAATGCACAGTTTAAAAAAAATTAAATATCAATAAAGAAATGATTGAGCCGGGCTGAGAACAGACATCCGACAGTATTATAAAATAACACCCAAAGGAACTGCCCCTGCAAACCCCAGGAAATCTTTCATTGGTAGATGGGGCAAATGCAACGTGAAGCCTTCAAGTGATTTCTGCCTGGGCTTATTCATGCAACGGTTTGGAACCACACACGGTAGCCATTGGTTCCGCCCACCATGGTGGCGATATTAACGGGTGGCGTCTGGGTGTTCCCGTCGCTATATTATTAATACCCGGCTGTGTCGGGTGCAGACATACCATGGGTGCAGGCTGACCGGGTTTGCTCTGCGTAGACTGCGTGAGGCTGATGACCGGCTGCTGCAAAGTATTCGTGACGGTGGCGGTGGTCTTCGCCGCTGTGCGCTGCACGGAGGTGCTCAGCATCACTGCCGTGAGCGCCGTCGTGGGCTGCGTGGAGGGCTGCTGCTGCTGCTGACTCTGCTGGATGAAGGCTGCGGAATCAGGCGTCAGTTGGCGCAAGGCAGGGAGGCTCCTCTGGGGTAAGGAGAGAATGGGGGGGGGAGCGGGGAAAGGGTTACAAGACGGCACACAGCGTTACGCCGTATCTGTACATCTGCAGCAACAACGCTTTGTTATCCTACCACGGCAAGGTGTGAGGAACAGCGGTATATTCTTATAGTAAAGACTATACCCTAAACACCAATACTTTCACCAGTAATCCACACTTTTTGCTACGCGGAATAAAGACGCCATTAAATAAGCGCGCTCTCACGGTGGGATTTTTAACGTAAATAAACGTCAAAATATAATTCATTTACAAGTATATGCAACAAAAAAACGCTACATAAAAAGAACTGGTAACGTGCCAATATCCCCGAACCAGAATCTTTCGTCTATGAATCCGCAATATATAGATGCAAACAGCGAGGAAACAGACCTCTACCGGAGAATAAAGACACACACAGACGTTACACCGCACTGTTACAGGTGCGACGCACCGTTACAGACGTTACACTGCACTGTTACAGATGTGACGCACCGTTACAGGTGTGACGCACCGTTACAGGTGTGACGCACCGTTACAGACGTTACACTGCACCGTTACAGACGTTACACTGCACCGTTACAGACGTTACACTGCACCGTTACAGACGTTACACTGCACCGTTACAGACGTTACACTGCACCGTTACAGACGTTACACTGCACCGTTACAGACGTTACACTGCACCGTTACAGACGTTACACTGCACCGTTACAGACGTTACACTGCACCGTTACAGACGTTACACTGCACCGTTACAGACGTTACACTGCACCGTTACAGACGTTACACTGCACCGTTACAGACGTTACACTGCACCGTTACAGACGTTACACTGCACCGTTACAGACGTTACACTGCACCGTTACAGACGTTACACTGCACCGTTACAGACGTTACACTGCACCGTTACAGACGTTACACTGCACCGTTACAGACGTTACACTGCACCGTTACAGACGTTACACTGCACCGTTACAGACGTTACACTGCACCGTTACAGACGTTACACTGCACCGTTACAGACGTTACACTGCACCGTTACAGACGTTACACTGCACCGTTACAGGTGTGACGCACCGTTACAGACGTTACACTGCACCGTTACAGATGTGACGCACCGTTACAGGTGTGACGCACCGTTACAGGTGTGACGCACCGTTACAGGTGTGACGCACCGTTACAGATGTGACGCACCGTTACACCCCTCCTTTCCCACGCTGGGGAAGCGTTTCTCGGTTCCTGCAAGAACGTGACGTCCCAGACAGGGATCTTACCTTCAGGAAAGGCACAAGGTAAGGCTGAGGGGAAGAATTCAGCTCTCGGTATAACCTGCTGGTGAAATCTTCCGCTTCGATTTTTCCGTCCTGTGAACATATCATTTTGTCAGCATTGTGCTCTGCATTGGAAGTGTGAAGAAGAAGAAGAAGCGGGCATGGTCGCTGCACCGCTGATCCACTACACGTTGGCATATCTATGGACAGACTGACGACCAGATGTCCCCCTCCCGTGAACATGTCGGTGGCCAGAAGCTGTGTACGAGTGAAACGGTTTGTGGCGCTACAGACAGCTGTGCAGATTAAGGCCGCCCCTATAGTGCCCGCGACCGCGACGCGTCACCCGTCGCCGCTAGTGAAAGCTGCATTTCGCTTTGCGGCGGTGTTGCGGGCGACCCGGGCATTGATTGGTTCAGGGGCAGTCACATGAGGAAACAGCCCCTTAAAAAAATCAAATATTCCCGGCTTCCGAAAATCACGTCGCGCTTACTATAAGCGCACGCGGCGGCGACAATGAATTTGTTTTCGGGCGACGTCGTGGGAACTATAAGCGCGGCCTTAAGCAGCGCTAGAGAATTCGCGTTACCTAGTTAGGAGTAAATCAATGACATGCCTTGGCTCAGGCAGGGAAGGGGGTATAGCCGGGCTTTCTATTAAAACTTCCCCCTCTCCCTGCACAAATATAGACTTATTGGAGCATATAGCAATACTGAGGCACCAGCCCAACGGGATATTACTTGTATGGAATCCCAAAAAGCATTACGAGAAGGGATCAACATTCACATCTGCAGGACCTGGCAGCCAAGCCCGCTATTCCCTGGTAAAACAACCCTCAGCAGAGAGAACGGGCGGGATTATTTATTTCTTATGTTCGTAGCAATGCAAGAGGACACCCAGAATCACAGAACCAGCAATGGCGTGTGTGCGTTTGATACACACAGACACACGTGACGTTTCGGGCCCTTTGTCAAGCTCTTCGTCTTGCGTCAGGAGCTTAACAAAGGGCGAAACGTCGCCCCGTTTAACACATTACGCCCTTTTATGCATTGCACCCAGAAATACTATCATCCTACATACCTACCTGGGGTGCCTCCTGTCACTGGGAATTGAGAATATGTATATACAATGTTTTGATGAGCCACAGTATATATATACAGTGATCCTGAGTGTCATTACATGCGCAGAATACTCTGTAACCCTGTGTGTGATGTAAGCAGGCGTCGCACATCGCCGTGTATACTGTAGGATAGATGCAAAATAGGGTATACCGTCGGATTTCTTACCAGCAGGTTCTGTACTAATTCTTTCACATTAGCGGCCGTCTCCGAGGACTGTTTACCCGAGGAAGCCAGTTTTATTAGCGTGGATAAAAAATTCTTGCATTTCTTCACATTTTCCATGGTTTCCTGCATAAATAAGAAAAAAAAATGATGAATTCACGTGACCATGTATATTAGTCTATATATACATACACACATAAATATATGAATTTCCCGTGTCTATATAATCTGTATTTCTGTCTATAGTCTGTATTTTCTATGTCTATATAGTCTGTATTTCCCATGTATGTGTATATATAGTCTGTATTTCTCATATCTATATAGTCTGCATTTCGTGTGTGTGTGTAATTATATATATATATATATATATATATATACACACACACACACACACACACACACACACACACACACACACACACACACACACACACACACACACACACACACACACACACAGACACTATAGTCTGTATATATATCTTTTTTTTCTTCCATGTCTATATAGTCTGTATGTTCCATGTCTATATGGTCTGTATGTTCCATGTCTATGTAGTCTGTGTGTTCCATGTTATCATACAGAGGACACATTAAAGTCGAACTGTTCCCACCGGTTACGTTAATGTCCTTAAAACTATTCACTTGTGTTAACAATACAGCAACCAAGGGGGTAACTTGCATATACACAAGTCACATGCACACAGGTGTGGCGTTCGCGACACCACTGTTTGTTTACCGACTGTGTGACGGGAATGGCAGTAACTGCCCTAAAGATTGAGCCCCTCCATTCTACTACTGGATTATGGAGTTTCTAATTATTGATGCATTTCCTCAACAACAAAAAAGGGGGGAGATTTGCCAAAAGCCGCCTAATAATATTCCTGCGAGTATTCGTAAACCAATGAATTATTGGGGGGGCATTTCACCTACGTGCTGCACACCCAAATATGGGACTCGTTCCCCAAGAGTTACGTAGGACTTAAATCTGGGTGACAGGCACCTCTCTGTAAGTGCATTTTGTAGTTGGCTTGTAAAAATTGGGGCGCTCTTGCTAAAAACGCAGAGGGGGGGGGGGCTGTTCCTCAGTTGACTTGGTGACAAAGGACGCTGTACTGAAAATATTCACTAGAGGGCGCACTTTCCACCCACAGGAAAACTCTGCAATTGTCCAAAGAAATCAAAAACTACCCAAAGTTTGCCCCGAGCAGGATAACATGGGAGAGAATGCGTCCATGACATGAAAGGGTCCCCGCTCTTACTGCCCATGCATTACAAACCAATATACTAACATAGAAAGGGACGGCAGGTGAGGACCCCGTGGCTCGCGTATATTTGCCCATAGGCTGGGAAACCTCAGGTGCGCTCAGGTTTTTGGCCTTCTGAAGATACTTGCGTTTATACCGAGCACTTTGCGACTTCCTTACTGTGTGAGCCTCGGACGCACCTCAGCAGGGGGGTCCCGAGTGTCGGATGCACCTCAGCAGGGGGGTCCCGAGCGTCGGATGCACCTCAGCAGGGGGGTCCCGAGTGTCGGACGCACCTCAGCAGGGGGGTCCCGAGTGTCGGATGCACCTCAGCAGGGGGGTCCCGAGCCTCGGAGCACCTCAGCCGGGAGGCCCGAGCGTCGGAGCACCTCAGCCGGGAGGCCCGAGCGTCGGAGCACCTGAGCCGGGAGGCCCGAGCGTCGGAGCACCTCAGCCGGGAGGCCCGAGCGTCGGAGCACCTCAGCCGGGAGGCCCGAGCGTCGGAGCACCTCAGCCGGGAGGCCCGAGCGTCGGAGCACCTCAGCCGGCAGGCCCGAGCGTCGGAGCACCTGAGCCGGGAGGCCCGAGCGTCGGAGCACCTGAGCCGGGAGGCCCGAGCGTCGGAGCACCTGAGCCGGGAGGCCCGAGCGTCGGAGCACCTGAGCCGGGAGGCCCGAGCGTCGGAGCACCTGAGCCGGGAGGCCCGAGCGTCGGAGCACCTGAGCCGGGAGGCCCGAGCGTCGGAGCACCTGAGCCGGGAGGCCCGAGCGTCGGAGCACCTGAGCCGGGAGGCCCGAGCGTCGGAGCACCTCAGCCGGCAGGCCCGAGCGTCGGAGCACCTCAGCCGGGAGGCCCGAGCGTCGGAGCACCTCAGCCGGGAGGCCCGAGCTTCGGAGCACCTCAGCCGGGAGGCCCGAGCGTCGGAGAACCTCAGCCGGGAGGCCCGAGCGTCGGAGAACCTCAGCCGGGAGGCCCGAGCGTCGGAGCACCTCAGCCGGGAGCCCAGGCCTCGGAGCACTTCAGCTGGAAGGCTATCCCAAGAACCCCCCACTGCCCTTTCCATGAAGTACTTGTCTCCGGAGCCTCCCACCCTCCGGCTGGAGAGCAGTTGTCCTAGTTCTCTCTGTACAACACGTTTCCCTCCACACAGCACACGTTCAAGTCCCATACTCTGTTCCGGTGAGTTTTATGATGTAGACCAGAGGTGGCCCAACCCATGGCATGGCCCGCACTCAACTTCCGCATCTATGTGAGTGAGCGAGGAGGAGGGGGGGATTGAGTGAGGGAGTGAAGGAAAGGGGAATTGAGTGAGAGCGGAGGAGATGGAGGGGGGATTGAGTGAGAGCAGAGGAGGAGGAGGGGAAATTGAGTGAGAGCGGAGGAGATGGAGGGGGGATTGAGTGAGAGCAGAGGAGGAGGAGGGGAAATTGAGTGAGAGCGGAGGAGATGGAGGGGGGATTGAGTGAGAGCAGAGGAGGAGGAGGGGAAATTGAGTGAGAGCGGAGGAGATGGAGGGGGGATTGAGTGAGAGCAGAGGAGGAGGAGGGGAAATTGAGTGAGAGCGGAGGATATGGAGGGGGGATTGAGTGAGAGCAGAGGAGGAGGAGGGGAAATTGAGTGAGAGCGGAGGAGATGGAGGGGGGATTGAGTGAGAGCAGAGGAGGAGGAGGGGAAATTGAGTGAGAGCGGAGGAGATGGAGGGGGGATTGAGTGAGAGCGGAGGAGATGGAGGGGGGATTGAGTGAGAGCAGAGGAGGAGGAGGGGAAATTGAGTGAGAGCGGAGGAGATGGAGGGGGGATTGAGTGAGAGCAGAGGAGGAGGAGGGGAAATTGAGTGAGAGCGGAGGAGAGGGGGTATTGAGTGGGAGCGGAAGAGATGGGGGAATTGAGTGAGAAGAGGAGTGGGGGGAGGGAATTCAATGAGAAAGAAGGAGGGGAATAAAGTGGAAGTGGAGGAGGGGAATTAAGTGAGCGGAGGAGGGGATTTGAGTGAGAGCAGATGAGATGGGGGAATTGAGTGAGAGCGGAGGAGGAGGGAGAATTGACTGAGAGGAGGAGTGGTGGGGGAATTGAATGAGAGCGGAGGAGGACGGGAATTGAGTGAGAATGGAGGAGGATGGGGTGAAGAGAGAGAGCGGAGGAGGAGGGGGGAAATTGAGTGGGAATGGAGGAGGGGGGGGGGGAAGCAGTGGGTCAGTTGCCCGCCCTATAAATTGGCACAGCTTGGGGGTGGCGTGGGGGCGGATAAGTAGGAGAAGGAGCTCTTTGGCGTGATACAGACCGTGCAGCGATTTAGCATCACTTCCTGTTAAACACGCACTGCGCAGCAAAAGAGTCCGACTGTAACAAGGAGTCGCTGCGAGAGGCTGGGAGAGGACAGCCCCAGCCGTATGAAGTACACATGCTTCTGTTTAAGAGGAGCCACATTAACTGGTGGCGCTGGGCAGTGGTGGTAGGGCAGCTCGTACCGTGGTAGCGGTGGTGGGCGTGGCAGCTCCTTGCACGCTTCTTTGAGGGGTTCCAGTCTGTACTGCGGTTGCGGTCCCCAAAGTGGCGGTTTGTGCTGTGCCGCTGAGCACTATCTGATTCTGTGCAGGAGAGACACAACACAACACTGTGACGTGTATCAGGACGACCACAACGCTACCATAACCCCTCCACTGACCGGGGCTGCAACACATCTACAAACAGCTCACCGCTCACACAACATCCCGGGCACAACCGGCTGCTACAGGCGGGGTTTGCAGTGCGCCAGCAACTTGGGAAACACCGTTACTTAGGGAATGATCAATTCACAGGCCTCTGATGTGGGAGAGCCTGCATCGTCCCAACATACACTAGGACTTGGCTAGTCACCAGCCTATCTGCTATAACAAAATCTGATTGCAAGCTCTTTGAAACAACTATTCATCACTTCTGCTCCGCTACCTGCCAACGCAGATTACAATGCATGCGGTGTGCTTCCTGGTGTCGCATTAGCACTTTGCGACCACTGGGTGGCAGACTTGCCCATCTATTTCGATTTGACATTAATTTAAACAAAAACAAATAAATCACCTGTTTCCACATGAAACATAATGCAAAGTCTGACTCTAACCCAAAACAGGAAGGGGCACACCGTGTTCTCCAACATACTACAGCAAATCGCTCAACAGATTAATACACATTTTAAAAATGTATTTCCACGCTGCTTTCCTTTTGGCTGTGAAATAATATTATTAATAATAATAAAAGCTTTTTCCCCCTGCAACAAAAATCTATCTATTCCGATGACTTACGATATTGCGTTTATTGCCGGACTGTCTAAAATCGGATGATGTGCACGGCTGATTATGCAAGAAAACAGATCAGGAGAAAATAACTAGAACCCCTGAGCAAGATTAGCCCCACCCAAATATATAACCCACGTGTGTGTGCTGGGCTATATTGTGATGTCATTTCAAAGGAGCCCTGTGACAGCTCAGTGATGCAGGCACTGCCGCACACCATGGGACACGGTTTGGGACACTATTGGATGAGAACGTCTCTGCATGAGCAGTACTGGGAAGATGGTAAATAAAACCCAGGCCTTCCACTGGCCACGTACTGCAGAGATAAGAGATTGTAATACGCAGAGATTGTAATACGCAGAAACATTGCCCACTTGGAAAACAGACGCTGGCAAACTGGCACAAAGTGATACCAACTCGCACAGTCCAAGCGGAGGATTCCTGGTGCCAGGGACATTGGCAACGTGTCGGCGAATGTCACGTTACAACCGTATTTGTGTTCTCGCCCCGTGGCTGACAGATGGGGCGTTGCATGTTCCTCTGGCAGTAAAAGGAAATCCTCATACCAGCGTGGTCTTTCTACGCCACATCTTAGGAGGAACGCCCACGGGAGTTAGTATTTTTTGTTTTGTGGTTATTTACACCTGGCTTTACTTTTTCTACAAAAAAACCCCTTTGTGGCAGTTTGCCGACTTACAGAATCCTTCCTTTCTTGGGAGGAACTTACAGATGTCTCCGACGACAGAAAATAAGCGACAACCCCGGCGGTTCTTTGTCGCGTCTTTAATGTGTGTGGCAGGTATAGAATATTGCAGTTATTTCAGATGGGCCCATCTTAGGATTGGCAGCTGTGTCCCATGTCTGTGACCAAAGGCAAGCCACCTTCCAAATGACATCATAATGCTGCGGTAAGCCGGGCACGGCCCCGGGCGCACACAGTGGCGTGGCCCGGGCGGCACACGGCAGCATGGCCCGGGCGGCACACGTCGCCGGGCGCACACCGCGTGAATGAATAGTGCAGGTTCCATGTTAGTCGATCAATGTTTTTTTTAGTACGTCGACCACCCAAGGTTTTCCCAGCTCGAAATTAGCAAATGCAAACAAAGTAAGTGACAGCTGCCAGGCGTTATAAAGGGATATAAACAGCTGCCAGGCGTTATAAAGGGATATACTAAACCAAGATGTGTCTCAGAGGGTCACACACACCTGTACCACAGGGGGGCGCTGTAGTGTCGTCGTGGGCTGCACCGTCGTTGGCGTCTGAGACACTTGCTTGATGATGGTGGTTGGCGTCACCTGCCGTGCAATGAGAGGAGTGCCGGGAGACTGCAAACCAATGGAGAGAAACCATGTCCAAATAAGCAGACACGATGCAAAGGGAAACAACCAGCTATACCGTATGCATGTCTTTATTTATATACTGTAGCGCCATTAATGTACATAGCGCTTCACAGCAGTAATATACGTGACAATCATATAAATAATATAAATAACACATTAAGGGGAAGTGTGCTTCAGACATAAAAGTAACATTTAGGAAAAGGAGTCCTTGCTCCGAAGAGCTTGCAATCTAATTTGCTGGTAGGAAGAATGTACAGAGACAGTAGGAGGGTGTTCTGGTAAGTATGTCTGCAAGGGGCCAAGGTTAATGTATGAGGTGTTAATTATCTGCCATGGAGTTACTCATATGCTTCCTGAAGTAGGTGTGTTTTAAGGTGGGTCTTAAAGGTGGATAGAGAGGGTGCTGGTCGGGTACTGAGGGGAAGGGCATTTCAGAGGTGTGGGGCAGTCAGTGAGAAAGGTTTAAGGCGGGAGAGGGCTTTAGATACAAAGGGGGTAGAGAGAAGACAGTCTTGAGCAGAACGCAAGAGTCTGGATGGTGCATAACGAGAAATTAGGGCTGAGATGTAAGGAGGGGCAGAATGTAAAGCTTTAAAAGTGAGGAGGAGAATTGAGTGCGAGATGCGGGATTTGATAGAAAGTCAAGAGAGAGATTTCAGCACGGGAGGTGCGGAGACAGATTTAGGAAAGAGTACAGTGATTCTGGCAGCAGCGTTTAGGATAGATTTTAGGGGAGACAGGTGAGAGGCAGAAAAGTCGGACAGCAGGAGGTTACAGTAATTGAGACGGGCCTGAATGAGGACCTGAGTCAGAGTTTTAGCAGTCGAGCAACAGAGGAAAGGACGTATCTTTGTAATATTGCGGAGGAAAAAGCGACAGGTTTTAGCTACCTTTTGAATGTGAGAGGAGAATGTGAGAGAGGAGTCGAGTGTGACCCCTAGGCAGCGTGCTTGGGTTACTGGGTGAATGATGGTACTTCCAACAGTAATGTGGAAGGAGGTAGTAGGGCCAGGTTTGGGAGGAAGTATGAGGAGTTCTGTTTTTGCCATGAAGTCGGCGGAGGGTCATCCAGGATGATATCGCAGAGAGACATTCAGAAACATTAGTCTGTACAGCAGGTGTAAGGACAGGGTTTGAAAAGTAAATCTGTTCCAGCGCCTCCCCTGCTGAAATCCCTCTCCTGACTTCCTATCAAATCCCGTAACTCGCACTCAATTCTCCTCCTCACTTTTAAAGCTTTACACTCTTCTGCTCCTCCTTACATCTCAGCCCTAATTTCTCGCTATGTACCACCCCGACTCTTGCATTCTGCTCAAGACTGTCTTCTCTCTACCCCCTTTGTATCTAAAGCCCTCTCCCGCCTTAAACCTTTCTCACTGACTGCCCCCACCTCTGGAATGCCCTTCCCCTCAGTACCCGACTAGCACCGTGGAAGTGGTTACAGGAAAGCAGCGATTATCAGGTCTTGCGAAAAAAACTCATCTAGTCTAAGGAAATCCAATAAAGGGCAGCGATATGGGACATTACTTAGAAATACAAGAAGAGGACTAATCTTCTGTAACTAATACCAAGTTATGGAATATGCTCAATTCAGGGCAGATGTAGGGAGGAAAAACAGAGCAGACCAGGAGACGGTGCTGAAAAGCCATCCGTCTAATCACTTGGGTGCTAAATATTCAATAGAAACAGAAAGGTGTAGCAGCCCCACAAAAAGGTGTGTGTGTGTGTGTGTGTGTGTGTGTGTGTGTGTGTGTGTGTGTGTGTGTGTGTGTGTGTGTGTGTATATATATATATATCGGACATACAGCACATGCTGCTCTTCTTGGGGCCTCGTATGTAATTGACCCTACGTCAGTGTGGAGAGCAGGTTTTAAAGCAGCTCTTAGGAAATTTCCCATTTTTCACACATCTTTTTGATTTGTATACTTACACCAAGCCGTCCCCCTCCCCCCCATTCTTCTTAAAAGCTGCACTTCCGCCTATTCCCTTTTTTTAATGTATATTTTTTGCAGTGTTTGTACCCTGGGGTCCCCCGCGCTGAACTATGCTATTAGTTCAGTGAACTTTCGCCCCCCCCCAAATACTTCAAGTTTTTTATGCCGGGTTCTCCCCTCCGCCCTGGAAGGGGGGGGGGGGGGGGAGAACTCCTCCTTTAAAACACCGGAACAAATACATGTAAGAATTGGGCAGGATTGATGCTGTCACACTTCCCACAGGTACCCAGGACCATCACATGGCGATTAAGCCCTTGGAAGAAAAGATCTTTCCGCAGCACTGGTCTCTCACCTGTACCGCTGAGATCTGCACAGGAGGGGCACTTGTTGGGGTAGCGGATCGTGGAGCCATGGCGTTTTGAGATTGCGACTGCGCCTGTGCCTGTGCTTGAGCTTGAGCCTGCATCTGTGCCAGGGCCTGCTGCGGGATCATTAACAGCTGGCCGTTTTCGCTTCGCACGAGGACCATACCTGAAGGACAAGCCCCCCCCGTGGGGAAAGAGTTAAACATGCACACAATAGCAGAATGCAGTTTCTCCTCCCTGTACTCCGGAGGAAACACCTACTGCTCAGGTGCAGCACCCGCACAACAAAAAGGTATTCATACAAAACGTGCCAATATTAGGCTTTCCAATCATAAAAGCAACAGAAGACACGATTATGGGCTGCAAGATGGTCATGTGAATTTTCCCATTCATTTACCATTGGTATGCTCATCTAGCCATGGGTGGGGGGGGGGGCTCCAGTCCTCAAGATCACCCAACAGGTCAGGTTTGAAGGATAGCCCAGCTTCAGCACAGGTGGCTTAATCAGAAACTTAGTCAAAGACTGAGCCTCTAATTGAGCCACCTGTGCTGAAGCAGCGACTGATTTAGCCACTTGTGTTAAAGCAGGGATATCCCGAGAAACTGACCTGGGGGTTGGGGTGGGGGGAGGGGGGGGCGGAGGGGTCTTGAGGACTGGAGTTGAGCACCCCTGATCTTGCCCTTTATAGCACCATGAAAATCACACAATGAAAGCAGATTGCAGGACAGCAGAGGCTGACAAACTTTCAGAACATTCAATGCAAAGCGGTTATTAACCAAACAATGATCCCTTCTACAGGAACACACACGGGTTTTTCTTAGGTTTATCTTTATGCTAAGAAAACAGAAGAGGAATCTCTCATGTTATTTATATAAAGTAATAGCCTACACCAGTGGTTTTTTACTTTTTTCAGCTAACGAACCCTATAATTATATTATGAAATTCTGCGGAACCCCAACCCCCTCTAATAGCGCGTGTCAGATCAGATGCAATGTAAGGAACCCCAACCCTCTCTAATATCGCGCATGAGATCAGATACATTGTAAGGAACCCCAACCCTCTCTAATAGCGCGTCCGAGATCAGATGCATTGTAAGGAACCCCAACCCTCTCTAATAGCGCGCATGAGATCAGATACATTGTAAGGAACCCCAACCCTCTCTAATAGCGCGTCCGAGATCAGATGCATTGTAAGGATCCCCAACCCCCTCTAATAGCGCGCCTGAGATCAGATGCATTGTAAGGAACCCCAACCCTCTCTAATAGCGCGTCTGAGATCAGATGCATTGTAAGGAACCCCAACCCTCTCTAATAGCGCGTCTGAGATCAGATGCATTGTAAGGAACCCCAACCCTCTCTAATAGCGCGTCTGAGATCAGATGCATTGTAAGGAACCCCAACCCTCTCTAATAGCGCGTCTGAGATCAGATGCATTGTAAGGAACCCCAACCCTCTCTAATAGCACGTCTGAGATCAGATGCATTGTAAATTCTTCTGTATTTGGTACAGTTTTTTAATGACCTGAAGACTGCAGAGAACCCATTAGGGAGCCCCTGGTGAAACACCCCAATGTACCCTCTATATGAGGACGTCCTAGCACAGGCATCATGCTACTTCTCAGTTGTGTATTTACACTTTCCATGTATAAATAGCAAGCTTCCCATCTGCGGTTAGCGCCATGGCCTAATGTTTACAGACAGCATTGTTTATAGTAATAGTGGTATTAAAGTTATTTGCACATGTCACCTCTAGAGATTGTTTCAGACCATTGATATGCGAATAATGTGACCTTTCATTTAGATTAAGAGTACTTTGTTGCTCTGTGTGTTTATACACACACACACAACACACACACACACACACACACACACACCTCCCCCTGATCTTATTGATAACAGGGGCTCCCTCCCTCAGCCCTGGTGCATCTCTGCCACCCGCTCTCCTATGCCCCCCACACTCAGCGGTGTGGCGGTAACTGACCTGTCCATCACTGCCGTGGCCAGTCACGGCGCACCCGATCCCGCTTTTATGCCAGTAGAGCAGGATCGGGCGCGTGACAGTCAGCACTGAAACACAGGCACCAGGGGTACATTTTAGGCGCCCGGGACTTGTCCATTGATATAGATATTGATTTATCATATATAACACTAGGGTGACAGACAGGACACGCATCCTGAGTTCTATAGGCGGTCACCCTGTAGCGTGAAACCGTGTCAGTGTATTCAAAGTGAGGTTACTGCATCGTGTATATATATATATATATAATGTTACAAACTGTACTATTCTGGGGCTGCCAAAATACAACATCATTAAATGAAGAATAATGTGCGAAAGTAAGACTACGCTTATAGTGCCGGCGAAGGTCTGGCGACGGTCGCTGGAAAATCAAATAGAGATGACTTCCAGCGATCGCGACCAATACGTCGCGTCGCGCTTACTATAAGCGCACGCGACGGCGGCAATGCATTTGTTTTGCTGCGACGTCGCGTCGCTGGTCACCGGCGCTATAAGCGCAGCCTTAGAAGGGATGTTTTCTGGATCGAGGGAAATGTCAGAGCACGGACTGAACGAACGGAAAACCAACGCCGCTCGCGGCTACGTTCGGAAATTACCGACAGAGTTCTCTTTATTATTGCATCAATATGACAACAGCAAAACATCACAGCGTCCACCGGCACATGGCGGCGCTCAACCGCAGAATCGCAGGTCTGGTATGTAGAACAATACTATATCAGAAGCCCACTGCAAACAAGCAACTGATGGTAACTAAACTGATGTCACTATGTCAGCAAAAAGTACCAGAAAAAAGAAAATCGGCGTTTTTCTTCGTAACTCAAAAGGTGTTACACTGCTGTCATTTAATCGCAAACACGAAGATTACTATAATCTTCGAGTTCAACATATGTGTTTAAAGTTCTCCTCCTGCTGAAACGTGCGCCCGATAACGAGAACGCCGCTGCCTGGTTGCAACATTGATAACGCGCTGATCCAGCCGCTCCTTCCCCTGAACGATACGTTGAATTCGGGTTTTCAGTCCTCCTAGTAGTGACCGTCTTCGATCAGGAAACATTTTCTGTCTGTGTTTTGGACCTTAATTCTCACACACTTTATAACGCGCTGATCTTCTGCGCTAAACACCATTTTGTAACTATGCACTTGATGAGGTCATCACACCGTCACCAAATCCAAAGGATATTAGATCATCAAATAATTCTTACATGTAATCTACATTTAAGAACTGCCTAGAACAGGGTTTCCCAACGCCAGTCCTCAGGAAACCCCAACAGGTCAGGTCTTAAAGATATCCCTGCTCCAGCACAGGTGGGTCAATCAGCGGCTCAGTCATTTTGACTGACCCACCTGTGCTGAAGCAGGGATATCCTTAAGATCTGACCTGTTGGGATTCCCCGATGAGTGGAGTTGGGAAACACTGGCCTAGACAGACCTACAATTACTCAAATTTGAATGAAAACAGTGATTTCTCTGCAAGATATGACGAAAAATAAACGGGTCTCGGGTTTTTCTGAATAGTTTATATTTTAAAAACATAGGAGCCAGACATCACATTTAGGAGCCAGAGTTTATCTCGGTGGCATGTGTGGGGGTTGCAGCTGTTCTGGCTAGTATGACCACCAGATGAATTCACGTGTCAGTGACGAAACGCGTTGGGTTACGCCACTGACGCCATTACGTTGCGCACGAAACCAAGCCAAGCTGGTGAAGCAGAGGATTCCTTATTGTCAGCCGTTAGGTGGGAGCTGAATATACAGCACTCCGTGTGCGGGGTTAACCCATCAAGGGCTGCTTGCTCCATTTGCGGTGGGCTATCGGAATCCCTGGCTGATTTATTGATTTATAAAATGTTTTACCAGGAAGTAATACATTGAGAGTTACCTCTCGTTTTCAAGTATGTCCTGGGCATAGTTAATATGACAAGTAATACATGGTTACAAATACAGTTACATAAATGAACAGGGTATACATTATATACAATACATTGCATGTACAGTTAAACAGGACTGGTGGAAACCAGTAAGGAGCTCAGCTTTTCCCCTACAAAAGTTGG
>NC_134497.1:6942967-7015812 GCF_040206685.1 Ascaphus truei
TGTAGAAGGGAGTGGAGTAGCTTTAACGACTTTGAGGCTCCCATGTGAGTAATTTTTCGTCGAGAAACCAGAAGTGACAGTAATGGCCGCCGGTGAGCTCTCCAATAATGTGCGTGCTGCTTATCACGGGAGAACGGGGCAAGACTATCCCCACAGCTACATTTCTTAGCTGGGGTTCACAGAGGGCGTGGGGACATAATTAGGCAGCGTTGAAGGTCAGCCGCGCACATTATTGGGGTGACCGTGATGTTTGTGCAGCTCTGCATTCTATGCAGATGCTTTCACCCCGAGGCAGCCAACTCCTGTCTTCAAGGGCCACCAACAGGTCTTCAACTGAGCCAGCCGTGCTGAAGCAGGGAAATCCTCACAACCTGACCTGTTGGTGGCCCTTGAGGACTGGAGTTGGCTACTCCTGCTTTTAACCCTTTGGGGTGCCCTAGGTCGTAGTTGCTAAAACATAAAGTTCCCCCTCATTTTTGTAGGGGCAAATTTACAATAAAGTGGATAAAAAAACTAAGTGCGTGCTAAAAATCGTGAGTTTCTTCATTTCTAGTGTCGGTGTGTTACCATGGTAACCTGGAGACGACACTGGGCTCTGGGGAGAGCCCCATTTTAACCCCCCGGACATGTAATATTTCAAACCGTTAAAATCCATTTAAAAAATAAAAATCAGCGTTGGGCAGGGCAAGCAAAGTGCTGTTAACGATCAGCGCAGACGGCTGCATTAAAGAGTTACACCTGTAATCAGCTTTGCATTGTATCAGCTTTGCATTGCTCTGCGAGTATTTGGGATGCAGCTTCCTCACAGGCATTCATCCTCTATTCTGGGTTTCAGCATCATCATCATCAGCATCATCATCATCTATGTAAAGTAAAAACACACCTCCACTTAAGGGGGCACCGCAATACACCTTAGGCCGTGCCTATAGTGCATCGATGGCAACGGCGACACGGCGGGTGACGTCACCCGTCGCCACCGGCGAAAGTTATGTTTCGCCGGGCGGCGGGGTTGCGGGATTCCGGCAATTTGATTTGTTCAAGGGCCGTCATCTGACCCGACAGCCCTTGAAAAATCTAATTTTGCCGGCTTCCAGTTTCCGCGACGTCGCGCGCACGATAAGCGCACGCGGCGGCAATGTATTTGTTTTCGAGCGACGTCGCATCGCCGACACTATAAGCGCGGCCTTACAACGCTTTTATACGCTTTACTCTTGTATAGCAGCGCTATACAAGAGTAATGAATTAGAATAGATTATAGCCCCTAACTTCCACACCCCAAACCTTAAGGGGATCAGCTATGCAGATGGACCATACTCCATCCTCATGTATACTCCATCCCACAATGAGCAGCCACGTTACCTTCTTGTTTCAACACTGCCTCTTATTCCCTGCAGGGTGTAAGCTCTCCGGACCAGGCCCCTCATTACGTTCTGTATCCTTCTTTGGTATGCCATTCTGTTTATCTAACATACCCACATTGTACCGCGCTAAGGAGTATGTTGGCGCTTTACAGATAAAAACAATAATAATAATAATATACCACCCATGTATACAATGCTGTACCGTAGCAGGATCCTTACAATATTAAAACAAACACACAGACACCTGGGTATAAGTAAGGGAATCATTGACCCGCATAGTGTAGTGAAGCAGGCGGCTATGCAAAGCAGTGTAACATTTTAATGTGCAGACGTAGCCTCTCCCGGTAACTAGCTCACTACGTCTCCTAGTGACTAGCAAGCCTGGATAACCGCACATCTGTACCCTGCAGTGCCTGCGGACAGGATATGCAAGCGCTGCATGGTGACAAGGTAGGGGTAGCTTTCTGCCGACGTCTACCCAGATAGGCAACGAAACAATGGGAGAGCGTGGTCGGACCGTTCCTGTAAGTGACATTGTTTTTATACAGCTGGTCATTATTCTCGTTGTCCGTCACTTGCCCACGACTAGGAAACCGGTCCTTACATTCTATAAATTCCGTGACCAAATAAACAGAGCGCGCTTTACAGCAGTGCGAGTGCGTAACTCAGGGGTGCTCAACACCCCCCAAAACAGGTCAGGTTTTCAGGATATCCCTGCTTCAGCACAGGTGGCTCAATCAGTCTCTGCATCAGCACAGGTGGCTCAATCAGAGGCTCAGTCGAGGACTGGGCCTCCGATTGAGCAACCTGCGCTGAAGCTGGGATATCCTGAAAACCTGACCTGTAGAGGGGGCTTGGGGACGGGAGTTGGGCATCCCTGGCGTAACCAACGGTACCCCACGCATTCTGCTAATTAACCTTTTCTGGGAACAGCCAGGGAGACCCCAACCACACCTGAATGAGGGTATTTTTGGTCAACTTCTAAATCATATTCAGCATCCGTTTATACCACCGAGAGGAGGAGGGACGTCCCTGGTAAAAACATCATGAGGAAAATGTGAAGATGTAGAATAAAAAAAAAAAAAAAAAGTTATTGCACAAGGAGGCCTATGTAGCATTTAATGGGTGTAGCCAAAAATGTCAGTGCTACAAAGTAAAGCAACGTACAAAAAAAAGGGTACATGGAGCGTATGACGACTTCCTATATGAGGCATCATTTGTCGTTTGAAAATATTTTTGACATACCCCTACTCATATTGAAAACCCGATTGGTACTATTTAAATAGAAACAGAATTGTATATTTTTTGTATAACTTATTAGTAAATATCAATTCTTAGTGTAATTGTTGTATAATAGCCACTGTGAAAAAATATATATATATTTTGTTAACCGATATTATTAAATATCCCAGCTGCATCAAATAACATTTTTGGGTTGATACATCGCTACATCATTCTGTGCCAACGCCAATAACAGACTTTTTGGGGTTCACGCCAAGTTAAACCTGGCGCACAGTTTTGCCGCACGGAAACACCCCCTTTTTTTTTTTTTAGTACATACCCTTACCATCATCTGCACGCCTAGCGCAGTTCCCGTGCGCCAAAACAAAATGAAAAAACAATAGTTTGGCGCCGGTGGAGAAATTTGAGGCTACAGCAGAAGCTCTCACACGAGCTATTAACAGGAGTTCGACTTGCATCAATTTTGCACTATACAATAAAAAAAAAAGAAACAGTTTGCAACCCTTCGTACATTGGCCCTAAGGTGCTCGTGTGAAATGTTCAAAGTTTTGCCCAAGACATGAATAGGCATTATAACAGTAACACACACAATTTGCCCTTTATGGAGGTTACACACACGGGATGTCAACGAAGCAGAAGATACTATAACATGTTACACATCCTAACGTGGATACAGGTGCCTGATTTTAAAGTACGCTAGGCAGAGTTACAAAGTGTCCGAAACGTTACATATTAGGTGTGGGATCCGGTCTCGGTCTCGCAGTGTGCAGAAGAGATGTCAGGTGTACACACCTGTATCAGCTGACAAGTGAGTGAACTTGCGAAATGGGATTGAAACTTTAAGCACAGGCACACCAAATATATAATAAATATTTTCTTTAACTGTGCACGCAATGTCTTGTATATAATGTATACCCTGTTCATTTATGCAACTGTATTTGTAGCCCAGGACATACTTGAAAACCAGAGGTAACTCTCAATGTATTGCTTCCTGGTAAAACATTTTATAAATAAATATTATCCCCTAATACAAGCCTCAAATTGTAAGCTCCGCAGTGCAATTAGTCTATATTTTTTTGTATATCCATACTATAAAAAGAAGCATAGTTAGTGCTGTGACACACAGACTAGGCATTTTATAATGAGGATTATTACAAAATTGCATACAGTATACATCTTTTAAAGTACCACTTCGAAATATTATTCTGGATATTCTATCGAATGCAATAGCTCTGGCACGGGAATTGAGTGTTTCATATTATAAGAGGACCTTTCTAAAGCTTTTAAACTTTTTATTTTTTTTAATAAATGCAACAAAAGATTCCTTGGAATATGCGATACATACTAAAGTACATCTTTCATTAGAGGACAGCTGTGTTATATCTAATTGAGGCAGGGAAACTGTAGCGGTGATAAAACTGTAATGTTTAGTGACGAGGCAAAAAACATGTTCTCTCAAACAAAAATGTGCTGGAGGATCTGATAAGTGTTATCAGGAAGAAACCAGGAATATAAAATGTAAGCGTCTTTAAGAAAAGGCTTTTAAATCTTCTATGGCAATACTGGGGCTTGTATTTCTGTACGTCTGCAGAGTATTCCTACAGTACATGGACTTTATCCGCTATGCACGTACAGTAACAGGGCTTAGAAATTGGAGGGAAACTCCACCAGGGGGAGGGAAACTGGAGAAGCAAAACTATATAGCAATTCTTCTACGAATGTCAGCATGAAAATGTTCCTTATGTGCACTGCACGCCTGAGATATACTGTATTTTGCATTGTAGCTGATCATGTGCATGTTTCAATTAGAGTCAATGTCATAATAACAAGGGTCTGTAAGAAAACAAAAGCCACCTGTGCTGAAGCAGGCATATCCCGAAAACCTGGCCTGTTGAGGGGGGCTTGAGCACCCCCTGCCTTAAACAGGAGACCCCCCCCAAATAACGTATTTATGCTTTTCGATTATCCATAACTGGATTAAGACCGGTCCTTGCAATCTGACAAAGTCGTGTGTGTGTGAGGTTTACATTTGACAGTTCAAAAAAAAAAAAACCTGCAGAAAATTTCAATCCCAGTTCACAAGTCCACTCACTTCTCACCTGATACAGGTGTGCGCACCTGTCATCTCTTCTGCACACTGCAAAAACATGATGCCTCAAACTAACATTTCAGACACTTTGTAACTCTGTGTAGCATGTACGTTAAAAAATAAATAAACCATGGGTCCAGAGACAGGAATTTAATTGACAGCTGGATGATTTTTAACTTGAAGAGCAGCTGCAAATAACATTTGAAGAATTCAAACATTGTGCGGCAAAGAATCACGCAAAAAAAAAAAACCACTACCTTAACACCTCTGAAATCAGCGGATTATCTGATCGAGAAATTACATCACACGGCGGGAAAAGCATTATTACAGTGTAATGTTCACCAAAACACTTCTACGCAGCGAAGAACCGGTACAAAATATCGCAACACGCTTTCAGAGTCCAGCGCAAAACGACAATGTCATGGTTGGAGATCAAAAACAAGAGCCACAAATGGTTGTAGATGTGGGTAATTAGCAGCTTTCGGGGGTCACCTTCCCTGTGTTTTTATAGTAACATCTTCCGTGCACAAGGCAAAGTGACAGAGCAGCAGCGTGTTCTGCTTACACACAACTGGATGGTACATTACCAAGCAGTTTAAGGGAGAAAGCGCACACAGGGACGGACACGTTTAGGGCATTTTAGGTAACCAGAGTCTCTGGTTTGCTCTTAAACTGGGAGGTACTTTGCACATGGCTGCAATTTGACATGATTAACCAAACCACACGACTGGTGCATTTGGTCCTTCTGTGTGTTTTGGTTTCATCATTGTAGCTCGAGGAATGTAAGCTACTGTGTTGCAGCTTCTGATATCAACCTGACAGTGATTGGTCCCATGCGCTGAGCAACACATGCAACTATTTCCAAACAAAACAAGCGGAGTGACAGAGAAGGAGACCAAAGATTCTCCCTCTAATCTTCTAACTTGGTCTCTCGGACCGAACTCAAAATAAATGCGCAACTTACCTGGGGGCAGCTGAAAGTTCTGGATGTTTGGTGGGTTCTGAGGAGGCTGGGGCACACGAGGAGCTAACATGGGAGGGTTGATGGTTGCCCTGATGCCACCCATTGGTGCTGTAGGAGTCCTTGGCAAGCATGGAGGCAAAGCGCTCAATGTAGCTTTGCCCATTCCTGTGGGGGTCCCAGGAGCGCCCGGGTGCCCTGCTTGCATAGTCTGCCCAATCACCATACTGCCAGGGTTGAGCTGGGTCTGTTGGGGGGCCTGGATAATGGTTTTGGGGGGCTCAGATTTGATCACCTGGCTGGGCTGGCTGTTCATTTGCAGGGGCATCCCAGCTGGGGTTGGCAGAGGGGAATTGATCACAGTATTGCTCCCGTTCTGGGTGGCTGGCACTCCCTGATGCATCAGGGGTCTCACCAGCGCTACAGTTGTGGGTGCCCCTGCCATGCCCGCAGGCTGCCCAGCTGCCCCTGCAGTGGATGTGGATGAGGAGGAGATGACAGAGGCTGACACATTGGTAGTTCCAAGGAAAGAAGCCTGGATCACTGTGTTTGCTCCAACACTAACACCACCCTTGGTGACTGGAGTCGGGCCATTGTTGATATGGGTGACAGCAGGGGTGACAGGGTTGCTGTTGCCCTGGAAGGGGGCACCGTGGCCCCCAGGTCCGTGAGAATTAATCACAACATTACTCCCGTTCATGGCCTGCAGGGTGGCGTTCTTGCCATTCCCTGAACTATGGTTGGGCAGGGCGGTCATCATGGTGCCCAGGACCCCAACTTTGGCCTGACTCAGGTTCCCCGGTGCATCGGGTCCAGCAGACTGGGCTCCGTCCAGCGGTGCTGTGGCTTGCGTTCGGCTGTTGTTGATGACACCTCCTTGCACACCGGCTCCAACTGCTCCTGGGAGACACAGTGACAGTGTGAGACAAGGAAGAGGGAGACACGGCTACAAAAAAAAGGACACTGACACACACACACACACTCACCTTCGAATCACTTCACAACACAAAGCACCCCATAGCTTCCCCTTTTTATCTGCTCACCTTGACTTTCGTGGCAGACTTCAACACCCCCCCCCCCCCCCCACACCTCATGTCCCCTGCATCCTTTGGGACAATTACCACCAGGATACTCACTTAAGACCATTGCTGTACACCCTGAATCAATGCAACCCCCCCCCCCCCGCCTGCATGGGGGGAGCACTACTCACCAGACCCAGCCTGTCACTCCGCACTCTACAAAGCAGCTTTTAGCCCATCTCAACCCCCCCCCCCCCCATTACTCCTTGAACACACACTGACACCCCCTCCCCCCCCCCAAAAAAAACCTCCTGCCCATGTACACCCTAAGGGAACCCCCCACACACAAAACATCAACGCACATCCCTTCTTTCTCCCACAGCCACCCCCAGGGCGCCTCCAACACCCTGTCCCTGGACTCAGCAGCCCCGGGTGACCCCCACACACACCAGGAAACACTACACCCACCCCCCTCCCTACCCACACCTCTACCCCCCTCCCCCAACCTCTACCCTCACCCCCTACTACCACCTACCCCCACTTCTACCCTCACCCCCCTCCTCACCCCTACCCCACTTCTACCCTCACCCCCTCTCCTCACCTCCCCTCCACCCCCCACAATCTCACCCGTTTTGGGCATCTCCGCGGCCAGTCCTGCCTTGGCTTCTGCCTGCACCCCGGCGCAGCCTCCCGCTACCCCGGGGCTGGAGACATGGTTGGCCAGGGCCTGGTGACGGGCCTCGGGCGGGACCTGGTGCTGGTGATGCTGGTGGTGATGGTGGGCAGCGGCCGCCAGCTGGGACTCCAGAGACCCCACCAGGTCGCTGACCACTTTCTCGTCCACGTCCGTGTTGAAGAAGACCTCGTCCAGCAGATCCGACCCCCCCGCCGCCGCCATCTTTACTCCGCCGCTCAACTCAGTCTGAGGGGGGGGGCTGCGCATGCGCGGCGGCGGCCGCGTCACGGGGCGGGGCGCACGCTGATTGGCTGGCGCCGCCGCTATATAAGCGCGGGGCAAATGGCTGCGGCGGGTAGTAGAGGACGAGGCGGCGGCGGGGGAGGAGGAAGGAGAGGCCTGGTGGGGGAGGAGGGACACGGCGGGGAGTGCAGGCAGAGAGACAGGCCGGGGGGGGGGGTTAGTGGAGGGCGGTGTTGCGGGGTCCCCCCCAATATATCCTCCCCCTCATATATTCCCCCCCCCCCCTTCTTTGTGTCTGGTTACAAAATGGCTGCTCGCTGTGTGACCGGAGAGGGGAGAGAGGGTAACGGCGGGGAGGGGAGGATACCGGGGAGAGGAGGATACCGGGGAGAGGAGGGGAGGATACCGGGGAGAGAAGTAGGAGATATCGGGGATAGGAGGTGGTCCTGGCGGGGAGAGGGAAGAGGAAGGGGTCCTTGCGGGGAGAGGAGGGGGTCCTGGCGAGGGGAGGGTGGCAGGGAGAGAAGTGGAGGATATCGGGGATAGGAGGGTGTCCTGGCGGGGGAGGGGAGGGGGTCCTGGCGGGGAAGGGGAGGGGGTCCTGGCGGGGGGAGGAGGGGGTCCTGGCGGGGGGAGGAGGGGGTCCTTGCGGGGAGAGGAGGGGGTCCTGGCGAGGGGAGGGTGGCGGGGAGACAGCGGAATGTGGGGGTTGGTGTTGGGAGCGGCATATGAGAGCTCAGGAATAGAGGGGGGGGGGCGGTATATGGGAGGTTAGGGTTGGGGGCCGGTATTGGGAAAATTGGGCTCAGTGGGTTGGGGGACGGTATATGGGATCGGTGTTTTTTGTGTTCGGGGGCAGTATATGGGATGGGGGTGGTGGGCAGTATATGGGATGGGGGTTGGGGCTGTATATGGGAGCGGAGGATCCGGGTTGCACTGGGGCACTTTCTGTACAGGGTATTTGATGGTGTGGGCAGGATATGTGGTGATTGTTGAAGGCTGCCCTGAACTCAGTGCTGTCTATGGTACATAGGGGTAAACCCCCCATCAGTCACTCTGTATAGGGCAGTGTCTAGGCTACATAGGGCTAACCCACCCTCATTCACTCTGTATTGGGGCAGTGTGTAGGATAGATTAAATATAGGCACTAGGGTCCCATTCACTCGCCAGGATGCAAAGTGTGTGTATAAGGTGATCTCACTGTGTGTGTGTGTCATTCAAGGTTATGTACTATTGCCTTTCACTCCTAGGGGACACGGTGTATAAAGGGATTCCGAGTCCTGATGCAGTCTGGGCTCACCACCCTAGTGGCTGTGAAATGTCACCTTCCATTATCCAGGTCTTTCCTCACACTGGGGTTATAATATGACATGTGTTTAATTATAAGACGCGTGCAATATGGCACGAGAGAATCTTATAAGACATTTAATCAGGTCAACCAACGGTTTGGCTATTCTGGTATTGTGTATTAAAATGTGATTGTCGGCGCTTCTCGCCATTGGTCGTACGTTGCTTCCCTGTAATGTACTTTGCAAAGCACTGCGTACACTATTGGCACTACATAAATAAAATTATACATACATTGCATCTTGTTTACTCCTGTGTCAGTCTTGACCACTTCAGATGCTCGTATTCGCCAAAGGGAATTGGTTTTGATGGCGTTTCGTCTGTTTACATTAAGGCTATTGCATTGTATTCATTTCTTGGGTAACTGGCATTTATCGCTGTAAAACCCAAACCCAAGGTTTCTTCATGGAGTGTTTGGAATATATTCTAGTTCAGGAGTGGCCAACGCCAGTCCTCAAGGGGCACCAACAGGTCAGGGTATCCCTACTTCAGCGCAGGTGGATGTCGTAATGACTGAGCCACCTGTGCTGAAGCAGTGATACCTTTAAAACCTGACCAGTTGGTGGCCCTTGAGGATTGGAGTTGGCTGCCCATGTTCCAGTTCATTCAGTAAATATGTAACCTTTTATCTAGACTCAAGGGTCCAAGTAACTGGAAAATGTATAAACTCCTGTGTCTCCAGCTTACAATAACTTTAGGTTTCTATGTCTGAAGTGGAGATACTGACATTTCCACTGCAGAATACACAGTTCTAACTGCTTCCACATGGCCCTACAAGATAAAATTTGTGGTTGGTTAGATGTATATTCAATCCTAATTCTAGTTTTCTATCGATTTTCGTTACATGGGCAATTAAGTATGGTTTCTAACGTAGAAGTGTAGAGGTATTTGGTGTAATTCGCTGATTTGTTGGTCTTGTTTCAGTGCTGTTTTAGAAATACAGAAGGTTGCATTATCAAAAGTGAAATGTTTTAGTGTTTGCGTACAGCAGTAAATATCTAATATAATTTTTTTTTTTTAAAAAACAGCTATTCCAGTGCTTAACAGATGTATATTCCTACTGAGAACCTCGCTTCTCATTTTTGGGGGAGATTAAAAGGTAATTAGAGATTATTATTATTTTTGGCATGGTTTAAAGTATTTATTTTTAGCTAATAAATACTTTAAACTGTCCATAGGAGAAAAAAAAAGGACAAATATTTCATTGCCTTTTTTGTGAGTTTGTTTTCCAAATGGCACTTTTTGTCATGGAGTGAACTCAGATTGCCATGTAAAGGTGTCATTTGGAATATAATTTTGCTCAAAGGTTTTGTATTATATTTTAAATACTTTTAAATACTTGGGGGAAATTAGGCACAAACCAATGCAAATTATAGTAGTAATTGGGCATGTAATTTTCCAAAACAAGATTTATAGGGCTTTCATGATGGTGACTATTGATAAATGCTTCAGAAATTATACAATTAATTGTTTTGTTCTGAACCACCAGTATTAATTTAGCTGTTCATTCAATACACAACAGCAGTCTTTTAAACATGATTAATATCTTATATGGGTACACTATAGTGAACAGGTATTATTTTTTTTATTATTATTAATAATAATGACCCTGCTGTCAGCCGGATTAGAACACATTTACAAGTAAATGTGCCAGAAGTATACACGCACACCATTTTGTCAGCGTTTATAACATAACCGTAGTGTCATGGTGTGTTTAAGTACTTAGCAGCCTGAACAACTGCAATGAAAGGGGCAGACAAGACCGAGAGCCACTCCAAGGTCCCCCAGGGGCCAAATTTGGCCTATCGACCACAAATGTAAGGCAGTTGTGTCATGGAGTCCATGGCCACTTTTGCTTCTGGATGAGCCCATAAAACAAGCCTGTTCCAGCCTCGTACACCTTGCAGGGGATTATTACAGACACAGTCCCAATGTTTGTTTTAGTGACTGAGGCACAGGGAGATACAGTGACTTTCACAGACGAGCTGACACCTGGATTTGAACCAGGCTCCCCTGCTTCACACTCAACGTCATTGGTTTTAGAGTCCGTGCTTTACTCGCTGAGCCACTCCAAGAATAGGTGAAATTAACACATTATCACATGCTTAGAGCAGATAAGGGTCGCTGCCCCAATGGGATAGCATTGTCCCAATTCACACCAAAACACTGACCCTCCAAAAACATTAACCCACTTGCGATGCTATACTCAAGGATGCATTCTGTCTACCCCTTTTGTATCTATAGCCCTCTCCTGCCTAAAACCTTACTCGCTGCCCCACATCTCTGGAATGGCCCTTCCCCTCAATATCTAACGCACTATCTCCTTTAAGACCCATTTAAAACACACCTCTAATGAAGCATATGGGTAGCTCCGTGGCTGATACTATCTCCGTGGCTCTCATGTGCATTTACTGTAAACTCCTTGAAGGTGCACTTACCTGAACACCCCCCTATTACCACTTAGATGGTAAGCTCTTTGGGGCAGGGACTCTGTTTACTTGTATGTGTGAAGCACTTACTCCTATTACGTCTCCTGTTATGTCACGTGCTGCAAGTGCTACGTACATGGATGGGATGGGAAACAGGGTTCAAATCCCGGTGTCAGCTCCTTGTGACCGTGGGCAAGTCATTGTACCTCCTTGTGCCTCGGGCACCAAAAGCGTACCATGCGCTATACTGTAATTGTGACGCGCTTTGTATCCCATTGGGAGAAAAGCGCTATATGAAATAAATGTTATAATAATAATAATATTTTTGAATTGTTTAAAAATTATTATTATTTTTTTTTATAAAATGTGAATGTAACTGGAAAGTATAAGTACACTTGTTCATGATCTGCTCAGGTGTGCTGCTGCATTGGGGTACACAGTCCGGCTTGCATGCACATGCAGGTTGCACTATCCAATGTCCGCTGACAGGTGACACAGTCTGACCTCAGCCAGATACAATGTATCCAGACACAACAGAAGCACGTGTCCCTCCTCCAAACCAGCGCCTAGGCTGTTGCTCCCAGCTACGTCACCAGTTGCCAGGTCCCTTGTCAAACCTGCCAGCATTTCGCCTGCCAATCAGCGGGCTCTGACGTCACGCACCGTGCGTTCCACGTAGCTCCGCCCCTTTCTGGTGGGAGGGACGTGGCCGTCGCGTGAGGATATAAAAGGGGCAGGAGAGGGCGGGGTTCCCCGCAGTCTGTCAGGGAACCCGGGAGGAGGCGGAGTTGCGCGCGAGAGCTTGGGACCCCGGGAGCGCGAGGCTGGGGCCCGGGAACGGAGGGTGACGGAACCCGGGAGGGTGACGAGGCTCCCGCTCTCTCTCTGATACCCACCTCCCCCCGGTGGGTAACCACACGCCGCCATGAGCTCGGGAACCCCTTACATCGGCAGCAAGATCAGCCTGATCTCCAAGGCCCAGATCCGCTATGAGGGCATCTTGTACACCATCGACACCGACAACTCCACCGTGGCGCTGGCCAAAGGTCCGAGGGGGGGGGGGAGGGGTGGAGAAGGTCTCCCTGTGCGGGGGGGTGGAGGGGGTACCTCAGGGCTGCGGGCCCGGGCGGGGGATGCGGCAGAGGTTGCCTGTGAGGTTGCCCCCTGCAGGAGGGGCGGGTCCGGACGGGAGGTGTGGAGGCTGCAGGGGACAGACCCCCCGGCCTGTCACTAGAGACCCCTGGAGGGGCCCCCTGGCCTGTCACTAAAGATCCTCGTCCCGAGAATGCCCTCCCGTCCTTTCACTAGAGACCCCCTCCTGAGAATGCCGCCCCCCCCGTCCTTTCACTAGAGACCCCACCCCCTGAGAATGCGCCCCCCGTCCTTTCACTAGAGACCCCCTCCTGAGTGCCCCCCGTCCTTTCACTAGAGACCCCCTCCTGAGTGCCCCCCGTCCTTTAACTAGAGACCCCCTCCTGAGTGCCCCCCGTCCTTTCACTAGAGACCCCCCCTGAGTGCCCCCCGTCCTTTCACTAGAGACCCCCTCCTGAGTGCCCCCCGTCCTTTCACTAGAGACCCCCCTGAGTGCCCCCCCGTCCTTTCACTAGAGACCCCCTCCTGAGAATATCCCCTCCGTCCTTTCACTAGAGACCCCCTCCTGAGAATGCCGCCCCCCCCGTCCTATCACTAGAGACCCCACCCCCTGAGAATGCCCCCCCGTCCTTTCACTAGAGACCCCCTTCTGAGAATGCCCCCCCCCATGTCCTTTCACTAGAGACCCTCTCCTGAGAATGAACCCCCGTCCTTTCACTGGAGACCCCCTCCTGAGTGCCCCCCCCGTCCTTTCACTGGAGACCCCCTCCTGAGAATGCCCCCTCGTCCTTTCACTGGAGACCCCCTCTTGAGAATGCCCCCCCGTCCTTTCACTGGAGACCCCCTCCTGAGAATGCCCCCTCGTCCTTTCACTGGAGACCCCCTCTTGAGAATGCCCCCCCGTCCTTTCACTAGAGACCCCCTCCTGAGTGCCCCCCCGTCCTTTCACTAGAGACCCCCTCCTGAGTGCCCCCCCCGTCCTTTCACTAGAGACCCCCTCCTGAGTGCCCCCCCGTCCTTTCACTAGAGACCCTCTCCTGAGAATGCCCCCCCCGTCCTTTCACTGGAGACCCCCTCCTGAGAATGCCCCCCGTCCTTTCACTAGAGACCCCCTCCTGAGTGCCCCCCCCGTCCTTTCACTAGAGACCCCCTCCTGAGTGCCCCGACCCGTCCTTTCACTAGAGACCCCCTCCTGAGTGCCCCGACCCGTCCTTTCACTAGAGACCCCCTCCTGAGTGCCCCCCCCCCGTCCTTTCACTAGAGACCCCCTCCTGAGTGCCCCCCCCCGTCCTTTCACTGGAGACCCCCTCCTGAGAATGCCCCCCCCGTCCTTTCACTGGAGACCCCCTCCTGAGAATGCCCCCCCCCGTCCTTTCACTGGAGACCCCCTCCTGAGAATGCCCCCCCCGTCCTTTCACTGGAGACCCCCTCCTGAGAATGCCCCCCCCGTCCTTTCACTGGAGACCCCCTCCTGAGAATGCCCCCCCCGTCCTTTCACTAGAGACCCCCTCCTGAGTGCCCCGACCCGTCCTTTCACTAGAGACCCCCTCCTGAGTGCCCCCCCCCGTCCTTTCACTAGAGACCCCCTCCTGAGTGCCCCGACCCGTCCTTTCACTAGAGACCCCCTTCTGAGTGCCCCCCCGTCCTTTCACTAGAGACCCCCTCCTGAGTGCCCCCCCGTCCTTTCACTGGAGACCCCCTCCTGAGAATCCCCCCCCGTCCTTTCACTGGAGACCCCCTCCTGAGAATCCCCCCCCCGTCCTTTCACTGGAGACCCCCTCCTGAGAATCCCCCCCCGTCCTTTCACTGGAGACCCCCTCCTGAGAATCTCCCCCCCGTCCTTTCACTGGAGACCCCCTCCTGAGAATCCCCCCCCCGTCCTTTCACTGGAGACCCCCTCCTGAGAATCCCCCCCCCCGTCCTTTCACTGGAGACCCCCTCCTGAGTGCCCCCCCCGTCCTTTCACTAGAGACCCCCTCCTGAGTGCCCCCCCCCCGTCCTTTCACTAGAGACCCCCTCCTGAGTGCCCCCCCCCGTCCTTTCACTAGAGACCCCCTCCTGAGTGCCCCCCCATCCTTTCACTAGAGACCCTCTCCTGAGTGCCCCCCCGTCCTTTCACTAGAGACCCTCTCCTGAGTGCCCCCCCGTCCTTTCACTAGAGACCCTCTCCTGAGTGCCCCCCCGTCCTTTCACTAGAGACCCCCTCCTGAGAATGTGCCCCCCGTCCTTTCACTAGAGACCCCCTCCTGAGAATGTGCCCCCCCGTCCTTTCACTAGAGACCCCCTCCTGAGAATGCCCCCCCGTCCTTTCACTAGAGACCCCCCCTGAGAATGCCAAACCGTCCTTTCACTAGAGACCCCCCCGTCCTTTCACTAGAGACCCCCCTGAGAATGCCCCCCGTCCTTTCACTAGAGACCCCCTCCTGAGAATGCCCCCCCGTCCTTTCACTAGAGACCCCCCCCGAGAATGCCCCCCCATCCCTTCACTAGAGACCCCCTCCTGAGAATATGCCCCCCGTCCTTTCACTAGAGACCCCCTCCTGAGAATGCCCCCCAGTCCTTTTACTAGAGACCCCCTCCTGAGAATGCCCCCCCCGTCCTTTCACTAGAGACCCCCTCCTGAGAATGCCCCCCCCGTCCTTTCACTAGAGACCCCCTCCTGAGAATGCGCCCCCCCCGTCCTTTCACTAGAGACCCCCTCCTGAGAATGCCCCCCCCCCGTCCTTTCACTAGAGACCCCCTCCTGGGAATGCCCCCCCCCATCCTTTCACTAGAGACCCCCTCCTGGGAATGCCCCCCCCCGTCCTTTCACTAGAGACCCCCTCCTGAGAATGCCCCCCCGTCCTTTCACTAGAGACCCCCTCCTGAGAATATGCCCCCCCGTCCTTTCACTAGAGACCCCCCCTGAGAATGCCCCCCCGTCCTTTCACTAGAGACCCTCTCCTGAGAATGCCCCCGTCCTTTCACCAGAGACCCCCTCCTGAGAATGCCCCCCCCCCCGTCCTTTCACTAGAGACCCCATCCTGGGAATGCCCCCCCCCCCCGTCCTTTCACTAGAGACCCCCTCCTGAGAATGCCCCCCCCCGTCCTTTCACTAGAGACCCCCTCCTGAGAATGCCCCCCCCCCCCCCGTCCTTTCACTAGAGACCCCCTCCTGATTGCCCCCTCCCCCTGGGGGTCTTGAGTTCTTTGCAAGCCTCTTGCAATGGTGATTTAACATCCCTCCCCACACATCTTTCCCTCAAACTAGTCCGCTCATTCGGGACGGAAGACCGTCCGACTGACCGCCCTGCCCCCCCGAGGGAAGAGGTGTACGAATATATCATATTCCGGGGGAGCGACATCAAAGACATCACGGTGTGTGAGCCCCCCAAGGCACAGCACGCCCTGCCCCAGGACCCTGCCATCGTGCAGGTATGTTACTCACCCCATCTCTCCTAGGAGGGGAGGATGTGTGCCACAGCGGAGTGCAATCTGCCTTGTAACTTGTCATGTGCCTATTCCACCCTTAGCCTGCGCTTATAGTTACGGCGACCATTGCGTCAAAACAAAGGCATTGTCGCCATCGTTGGTGCTTATAGTGCACGCGACGGTGCTACCAAAACTCTGGTAGTCACTGATATTTGATTTTTTTTTTCCGGTGGCGTCTCCCCTTGCGGCCAATCGGGAGCTTCTCCGTGCCCCTGCCCTCCCCCTTTTGTGACGTCACTGGCCTTGTAGCCAGCGACGTCGCCTAAACTTAAAATATAACTTCGGTGACGTCATCGGTCGCGTCGCCGGCACTGTAAGCGTGGCCTTGCACTAACCCAGGAATTGGCCAACTCCAGTCCTCGAGGGCCGCCAACGGGCCAGGTTTTCAGGATATCCCTGCTTCAGCACAGGTGGCTGTCGTTGACTGAGCCACCTGTGCTGAAGCAGGGAGATCCTTAACCAGCCTGTTGGTATCACTTGAGGACTGGCGTTGGCCTGCGCTAAGCTCTTGTATTCCTGGCTCTGTTTTACAGAGAAATGTAATTACATGTTTTATTTAAAGCTCTCACTGGAGAGTTATTTGTATGTATTTATTCCCCGCGGAGGTACGCCTGGCGCTGCCAGATCTGCTTCCTATGTACCGCTGCTCATTGCGTTCTGAGGCAACACGAAAATTATAGTGCGCAAGAACGAATCAAAGGCAGGCGAACGCCTAATAAAGCACCCAGGAACGTGACGAGATTGGCACGTGGGTGGGTGGGGGGTGAAACAAACCTCGTTATTAAGGAGGCTGGCGGCAGGGTGAGGGGTGTCCCAGAAGAGATCCCTGCACAGCGAGGATTGGGTTTGTGCGCAGGTGCAAACTCTTGTTTTCTGAGATGCTTTGGGAATGGGATTGTTGAGGTTTTGTTACATGAGAACCTTTTTTTGTAGTTGTATGAAGCCAACAAAACTGTGACCGCTCCCAGGCAGTATAATGTCCTGAGCTCGTAGGGGGGGCATGCACTTAAGGCCCCCCCACACTGGCCCTCGGTGTGTGCAGGCAGCATGGGGGGGTTTGGAGTGCAGCCATCACTTACTGGGAGTTTCCAAAGTCATGCCTGCAATACCTGTCTGCAAAGGATTGTGGGAAGCTCCTGCTGTAATGGACAGTTATACCAGGGGTGTGCAGTTTTTGGCTGCGCCCCCCAATATGCCACTCCCAGCGCTCGTCCACCCCCCCATTTCCAGTGACCCCACAGCATCACTTGACATGTTGCCATGCTGTCGCGTCACATGACCACGCCGCATTGACCAGAAGCCGGCTGAATCCTGGTTAGTTGAAGTTGCAGAGGCTGCGCGCGGTCCCCCCTGAGTTATACCCCCCATGCTAAGGTGCGTTTTGGTGCCTTACTGAGTGCACTGCTCCCACACGAACTCGGGAACCCAGTATACTGCCTGGAATCCGCCATTACATTTTATATTTTTGGCCAAAACCTTGGAGGCACCGCAAACTAAGGGCTCCCAAACCCCCTGTGGGGAATCACGGTAGTAAGCGAAGACCTTTAATAACTTCTATTTCTTCTCAGTCGTCTCTGGGCTCTGCCCCCGCAGCATCCTACCAGCCCTCCGTGCCTTACAGCCCGTACCGAGGCATGCCACCCTACAGCCAGCTCGCAGCCAGCTCGCTGCTCAGCCAGCAGTATGCGGCCTCCTTGGGTTTAGGTAAGTTCTGCGCTGTGTTCGCGACACCAGCTGATGTTTCTGTAATGGTCCACTTAGATTTAGATGTCAGCATGCCACCAAAGAACCTAGTCCTGCTTTGCAGCGGCAGTCACGTGTTGGTATAGAGGAGATGGGACGATTGCAGTATATACCTGGCACAGTGTTCCCGATGGGACCTCGCAGATCCGTGCCCTGGGAAGGCAAAATGCCAATGTGCTTTCTGCACCCCCTCATTGCGGTGCCACATACACTGCTGCCTATTACAGGGGGAACCCCACTAATAGGTACCAGTTGTGGCACACTTGTCAAATGGTTATATTGTACTGGTTAGAGAAGCCGTCACCTTGTAGCATGAAGCTGCTTGTCTGTCTGCGGGATGCGTGAAATAATTGGATGGACCCCAGCTGTGTAAGAAGAAATGCCACTGATTTTTACAGATGTTGAAGTGTGTAGCTCAGGGGGCTCAACTTCAGTCCGCAAGAAACCCCAACAGGTCTGTTTTTTAACGATATCCCAGCTTCAGCAGAGGTCGACTGAGCCACCTTGGCTGAAGCAGGGACCGATTGAGCCACCTAGGCTGAAGCAGGGATATGCTGAACATGACCAGTTGGTGGGGGTCTTGACTGGGGTTAAGCTCACTGGTGTAGGTAAGACTCTGCCTTTCCTGTAACCCCTTCATTGCCAGATGGGGCGTGTAACGGTTACGACTCGCTTGCCCTGCGACCCTCCCACGTCGCACTTGTATCTTGTCTGCCGCGACCCCACCCCCCCTTGACCCGCTCGTCTCTCCGTATAGAGAAGCTGGTCAGCCCTGCCGCATCGGCCGCGGAGTCCAGCTCTTGTTCGTCTCCATCGCCGCAGCCCGCGGTGTCGGACCCCGACATTTCGTCCGAGCCTCTGCACCTCTCTAAGGGTAACAGCGGCGGGAGGCCGCCGTATCCGCGCTCTGCATGCTGCCTGCTTATCCCCATTTTCGCGCCTGTTCATCGCCACTGAGATTGCTGTGCTTGCAACGTCCGTGTGATAGCATTGTGACCCAGATCTTGCAGATATTCCTGGGGACCTCTCCCTCCTTCCTGAGGGATACCCTAACATTTGCTTAATCCGTCTATCCTAAATGTCTCATTCAAACCTCCTTAGACGCCATCTTTAATTGTGCCCAATGTATTCTATGACTGTAAACTGGTAGGCGGTCGGAGTGTGACATTGCAACTTGCAGTGTGGAGGGAGTGACTACATCCGATTAGCAGGAAACGGTGGTGACCAGTAGATGTTTTTTTTTGCTAAAAATAACTATACCCCCCGTCTGGTCTTACTAAACCTTTATGGTTCATGTGAATGACCGTTGAGTGGTCCGGTCAGACACAGGTACAGACTTCCCGTAGAAGTTTGGTCCCGGCACAGACGGCATCTTCTAGCATATACGAAAAGATCTGGGTGCTTCTCTTGTAGTCTGCAATCTCTGGCGTGGCACATGCGGTCCGCTTTATATTAACCCATTATTAAACCAATGTTTCTGTATTAACGGGGCAGTCCTGATGAGGGAAAGATAAATGCAAAAAGCTATGGTGGGGTTTTACAGTCTTTATGTAACCTCTTTTGGTGATGTGTGTTTCAGTAATTGTTTGCCAAGTAATTATTGCTCATTACACATGGTTTAAAAAATGCAGAGCTAATTTATTTTTTTCACACTTTATGGGTGATTCTTCGGAAGGAAGCAAATAACACAGAAGTTAAAAAAAAATTAAATATTATTTATTTATTTCGGACTGCCCCTTTAACATTATCCTATGGTGACTTTAACTGGACATAAATAACCGGCTTTTTAATCTATTGCAAAGTAGCAGCTTGTTTGTATTTTAACACCTTCACTTCCAAGTGAAGTTTGTTGCTGGCCTCCAGTAGTGAGGGGGTTGACGCTCGTTAAGAATAGATCTTATATCCAGTTCTTCTGCTTATTTATTGTTGTAACGTGCTGTTTTACATGTTATGCTTGTCTGCCGTCGGATTCTGTAACGTGCTGTTTTGCATGTGCCATGCTTGTCTGCCGTCGGATTCTGTGCTGTTGCATGTGCCAAGCTTGTGTCTGCCATCGGATTCTGTAACGTGCTGTTGCATGTGCCATGCTTGTGTGCCGTCGGATTCTGTAACGTGCTGTGTTGCATGTGCCATGCTTTTGTGCCGTCGGATTCTGTAACATGCTGTGTTGCATGTGCCATGCTTGTGTGCTGTGTTGCATGTGCCATGCTTGTGTGCTGTGTTGCATGTGCCATGCTTGTGTCTGCCGTCGGATTCTGTAACGTGCTGTTGCGTGTGCCGTCGGATTCTGTAACGTGCTGTGTTGCATGTGCCATGCTTGTGTCTGCCGTCGGATTCTGTAACGTGCTGTGTTGCATGTGCCATGCTTGTGTCTGCCGTCGGATTCTGTAACGTGCCGTGTTGCATGTGCCATGCTTGTGTCTGCCGTCGGATTCTGTATTGTGCTGTGTGCTTGTGTGCTGTGTTGCATGTGCCATGCTTGTGTGCTGTGTTGAATGTGCCATGCTTGTGTGCTGTCGGATTCTGTAACGTGCTGTGTTGCATGTGCCATGCTTGTGTCTGCCGTCTGATTCTGTTGTGCGGTTTTACTTATTTATATGCTGTTTGTGAGATAAAATACATCTTTAAGATGTTGCCTTTAAACAAACCTTTTATTTCTTTTGTATTTGCTTATATTGCTCTGCAGTGGTTACTAGCGGCCCTCACCATGTCATGTTTGCATAAAATCACGTCTAGATTTCACTCCAGGAAGTGCAAGTGGCGGTCAGAGCTCCTGTACCCCCCCCCCCCCCCCCCCCCCCACCCTCGGGTGGCACCTTGTTTGTGCTTTCCGTTTCTGGCTCATAGCTGCAGTTTGAGGTTTAATTTGCTTACCTGTTCTTCAGGGACTGGCTTCCCCGCCATACCGGTACGGAAAAGCCCCATGGTGGAGCAAGCTGTCCAGACAGGCCCGATGGACAACCTGATGCAAAAGAAGCTTCCGCAGTGGAAGGCTCCCCCCGTAGTTCTGCGAGGACCGCGGCAAACCCCGCAAACCCAGCCTGTCCCACCCAGCGGTAACAGAACAGCATTTTAACATACAACAGGGTTCCCGTTCAGTGATTGGTTCCTCATGTGTCCAGCGTGTTTACAAGTAACCCTTCAACCACCAGGCACCCGCAACAGGGAGGCTGTCTAATCTAACTAGTGTAGTGATGTCTGCTGTCTAATTCAGTCATCCCCATCCTCTAGGTATCTTTACCACATAAACGATATTCTCCGTAAATCAATGGAGTAATTAACACCGATGGAGTGTATCGAGCTCCTTGAGGTCAGGGCTGAGGTCACTTGCTTGAAGGTGTTCAGATTTGTTTTTTTTTGGTTAAATATTTTGATCATGAATGCTCCTGACAGAAAAGGGGTTGAATGGACCGACACGTGTTCTTCGTAGCTGTAGCTTATCGCGATAAGAAATCGTGCAGAAAAGTACTTTCTAAGAAAAGTTTGGATGTTGCTGTTGTTTTTTTTCCAGAAATTAACATGCTTTGCCTTATGTAAACAACAAAGAACAAAAATGCCCAGAGCTACTTCCATTGTGACAAAAATACACAGTGCAATACCTATATATCTCTTGTAAAAAGGGTCATTTAGTTCAACCCTTTGGCCAAAGTGTCTTAAGCCTGCTGCTGCCCTCTAGCACTCCTTTTGACACTTATATGCATTATATATATTATGTGGTAATGGTTGGGGTTTCTCAGAGCTTGTTGGGAATCTGTATTTTGCCTTATGTAAACCTGCACCTTACTTTCCACAGTCCCACCTCCCCCTGCCCCCGTCCCGGGCCAGGTGAACGATGAGAACAGGAGGCCCCCGAGGCGTAGATCAGGTAACGGGGTTCACTGGTTTGGGTCCTTTAACTTGCCTCCCAAGTTGGATAGGCCGCAAGGAATTGGCAACACGTGCCTGGCCAGCAGGTGTATATATCCACTCTGCATTGCCTCGCCATTGAGAATGTATACGCGCAGTGCGGCCGGAGCTTTAGCAGCGGCGGCTGCGCTATACAAGCACATTGCCGGCATCTCTAGCGCAGAAGGGCTAAACATAAGCGCTGATGGAGCCCGAGTGAATCAACAAACAGACGAAGGTTTGTGGATTGCTGCCTTGTCTCCTCTTAGCAGACTTTTCTCATCAGCAGGCAACAGGCGGACAAGAAACCGCTCCCGTGGTCAGAGCCGGCCGACCAACGCGAAAGAGACCACGATCAAATTCGAGGGAGACTTTGATTTCGAGAGTGCAAATGCCCAATTCAACAGAGAAGAACTGGACAAGGAGTTTAAGAATAAATTAAATTTCAAAGGTGGGCCTTATACCAACGCCTTAACCTTCTGGTGCCGCTGGTATGCGCCTTTCTTCCGTGTAACTGTTTATGTGTTTTATTTTTTATTCACCAGAGGACAAGCCAGAGAAAGACGGTGACGAGAAGGGGGACTCTGGTATAGAAACCCAAAACAGTGAAGGGAACCCCGAGGATGACCCTCTGGGCCCAAATACGTATTATGATCGAACCAAGTCGTTCTTTGACAACATCTCTTCAGAGATGAAAAACCGGTAGGTTTCATTTCTTGCCCTTGGGAGTGTTGACGTGAGCTGGATAACGGCAGCCGTGGCCCCCCTCCGAGGACCCCGGTGAAGGGGTTAAATGTAAGCTTTGGCCACTTTTAAGAAAACCGGACACGCGCGTATTGGATTTGATTGCATTTATATTTTTGTCCAGTTTCGAGGTCTCCATAGTGCTAGTACTCTGCATAACAAGATAGTGTACAGATCCTAAACACCCGTTTGTACATTTATTCAGCTTTATTGTTGCAGACTTATTTTTTCCCCTCTTTTGGCTGATAATGGTAACCTGCTTTTATAGCAGGTGTGGGGAAACTCCAGTCCTCAAGGACCACTAACAGGTCAGTTTTTCAGCACATCCCTGCTTCAGCACAGGTGGCTGTCAATGGCCCAGATTTTGCTATCACCTGTGCTGAAGCAGGGATATCCTGAAAACCTGACCTGTTGGTGGCCTCTTGACGACTAGTTTCCCACCCCTGCTTTAAAGATACACGAGCATAAAATGAGACGCAACCGACGCACACGAAGGTAGAACCGTGCTCGCTTTCTTTTATACAAGAAACACGATGGTTTTACTTTAAGCCGATTCAACTCCTGCCCCCCTCTGGCAGATGGAGATATAGATGTCGGCCTATCCGAGGCGGGTTATATTCTCCAGTACAGAGGCCCCCTAAAAATCTTAGTCACCCGTCTCTTCCGCTTGCAGACACACCACTTGGGCGGAGGAAAGGAAGCTGAACACGGAAACCTTCGGCGTCTCCGGCCGGTTCCTCCGAGGGCGTAGCTTCCGCGGCGGCTTCCGAGGAGGCGGCACTCGGCGGAACCAGACGTCTCAGCGGGCTGGGACCGGCCGCGTGTGAACTCGGCGTCCGACACGGACAGAACGGATCCTTTCGTGTTCCTACATTGACGGACTTGTCTTCCATAATGGTTTTTTTTTTTCTCCCCCCCTCTCCCCCCTTCTCAAAGCGTTATAGCCGTCCCCAGATATTAATGTTAACCCTGTGTGGGCCCGGTCGGAATAGTCCTTCATTGCTTTCGCCTGTGGGACACGGGTTTTTCAGGCTACAGGTGGGTTGGGAGCCGTGTGTACATAGAAGATAATGAGCATTGTGTTGTGTGTTTGTGTGTGTATATAGGGGAAGGTAATTGTCACTTTATGTTGCACGGGAAGCTACAGAAGCGGTTGTATTTTGGGCGCCGAATTGTGATGTTCAGGAGGAACCTCCTACACCTTTTTAGTTTTTTCTTCCGATGCCGCCTTTTCCCCACTTGTTCAGCGCAGGTGTAAGCAGATTCGCAGGACACCCCTCCTGTAGTTACCGTTACAGAATACTTGTTTATTTTGAACCCTTTAACAAATGGCTGTGTAGGGGTGACCGCTGCACCAGAGCAGGGAGCCTTTTATTCCGCTGTTTTTGCTCTGTACGGAGTTGTTGTTTTTTTTTGTTTAGTTTTTTCTCTTCTAAGCACTTAGTCACTAATCTTCACCATGTAGCCCAGGGGTGGTGCAACTCTGGTCCTCCAAGGGCCACCAACAGGTCAGGATATCCCTGCTTCAGCACAGCGGGTGCAGTTGAAGACTGAGCCACCTGTGCTGAACAGGATAGCCTTAAAACCTGGCCTGAAGTTGCCCACCCCTGCTGTTGCCCCTTTAATAATAAAAGCGCACTACCCGCCATGTATATTAGAGGCTGTTGGTTTTGGTTTCCAGTAATCGTCTGAGGCTCACAATGAAAATTGAGAGCTTGCGACCTGTCACTGCCGCCACTGCTGACCATGAGCCTTGTGCTCTGCTGGGAGCCTAATTTGGGAGCTCTTGTAATCAGCAGAAAAGGTGTCTAAGCCCCCCACCCCCCCCACTCATTATATAGTTTACAAAGCAACTTTACAACAAAGCAATATAAAGCTTGCATGAAAAGGGTCTAAATATAGGGGGAGCTTGTATATTTTTATTTTCTCTTGAAAGAAAGCACTTTTCTTCCAGCAATTTCTCTCCCTCACCCCATCCTCCCCCAAATATGACACTTAATTTTTAAGTTATACGTCAGTTAATTTAAAAGCTTGTCTTTATTTTTGTAGAATCCCCGGTGCTAAAATCCACTAGCCCACGGCAATGGGATGTACATTGTAATCTGCCAATAAACATGCACATGTTTAACAGGGCTTGTGTGTTTTTTGTTCTGACTACTTTTTGGGATAACTACACAAACATGCATTGTGTGCAACTGCTTCAAGTGGTATCTCCAACGGGTATCTGAACAGGTGCAAATCAAGAAGACGTTTGCCCATCGTGCATATCCTCGCTTCTGGCAGTTTGTGCCCTCTGCCTGTATGCTTTAGGGCCTGCGTGTAGCCCTATGTGCTGTCCTGCCGCTGCCGTGCCTTGGCAGCTGGCATGGGCCTGCCCGTTCCAGAATAATGGTCTAACTCTCCTCCTAAATGCTCCTAAAGTATTTGCTCTATTCTTGCGCCGAGGCAATGTAATGAGACTGTATGCCTCACGTTACTCACAGGCTGAGAAGCCTGAGCTTAATATTCTAAATTGTTGCCTCTGGACTGAATATACTGCAAAGGGCATCCTAAAAGTCAGTGTATGGTGTGCCAAAGTCCTCTACTCCCATGATGCATAATCTCTAGCACTTCCATGTGTGCAGGACATGGAATATCATTTGGCTACTAAACCTCGAGCACCTCCAATTAGCCTAAAGCAGTAATGCTGTCTACTTGTTTTATTTGTTAACCATTTCTTTTTGCAGGTGTGTTCCCTGTAGCTCTTTTAAGGTCCATGGGCCACCTAGTTTTGACATTACCAGTGACGGAACTGGGTTTAAATCGTTCCTTAAGGGGAAACAAAATGGCTGTCAGTCCATAGGAAGATGCACCATCTGTGTGGCTTTCTTGTGGACAGCCATTAAAATTGCCTTTGAATATAATAATCATTTGTTCTTTGATAGCGCTGCTAGTTTTACACAGCGCTTTACAGAGACATTTTGCAGGCACAGGTCCCTGTGCTGTGGAGCTTACAATCTATGTTTTTGGTGCCTGAGGCACAGGGAGATAAAGTGACTTGCCCAAGGTAACAAGGAGCTGACACCAGGAATTGAACCAGGTGCTCGTGCTTCAAACTCGGTGCCACTCCTTCAGCCCAGCAGGAAGTATTTCCGGGAAGTATTTTGGGAGATGGGGGGCATCTCAACATGTAAATAGTTGAGTTCAACTCTTGAGGACGACCCCAATTCTGTAAGTGACATGGATCAGTACAATTGTGGGCATTGGTTCAAATACCCCCGTTTGTGCTGTTGTTGAGTTTGTGCATTTTGCATCGACTCCAATTACACTGTAACATAAAAACGGGAATGCAAAATGTGAGCTGAAGCATAGTGCCGCGTGCCTCCGGTAATCGCGCTCACAGGATTGCTTCGTGACGGATGGGGAGGGGGTCCATTCCACTTGCTTGTTGATGGCGCTCCACTTGAAGGCGATCACGCCTAACAAAACAGGTCAGCTTTGATGTAACTACTATATTGTGTGGTCCCTGCAGCGACAGACCCCATGCTTTGTCCCAATGAGGAACCGGTTTATATATATTCTAGCTATGTGTATTTGAAAAGGTGTAACGCCGGCTGTATAGTGTTCTCATGCGGCAACACTTACTACTGTTCTCCATCAGGCAGGACAGGCCCCGGCTCTTAAAGCTGCAGTTCAGTCAATATCCTGCATGTGTTATTAAAAAAACAATCAGTTCTGTAGTAAGAAAAAATACTTTTAGCATTTTCTGTTTTTAAAAAAACAACTTTGAAAGACCAATTTTCTTTTATTCTATTTTAACAGCCATTTGCTAAGGCACTGCCCCTTCATGTCCTGTCACAAGCCCTGGCACACCCCTTTGTCAGCCCTGCCCTCCCTCTAGCACATGTCAGTGCAGGAGTGCTCATGAATATTCATGAGCTTCCACTGCCAGTCAAGCAGAATATAAACAGATCCCAGCTTTTAATATGTCACCAAATTTCGACCTATCAATACATGGAAAACGAATTGACCTGCAGCTATACAGTTCTTTAGCTAATTAGAGATTGCCCACATAAAACTATTGAAGAAAAAAAATAAATGTAAAAAAAAAAAAAAGACTGAACTGCAGCTTTAGTCCTTCTCAGATAAGGTGCTTTGAGGTGTAGGAGAGGCCCAGCGCCTCAATTACTGCTACCGTCGACACCCCTTCTAGTGGCAGCGATCAATGAGGCAATCTGTGAGGAGGGCCAGGTAACAGCCAGGCCTTGCACGTAACCATGGGGGAAATGGGTCAGGCCTTTGGGGTATATAGCAGGGGTCCTCTCTAGGCTGGGGACAAAGATTTGTATATTTCCCTCCCATCCCCAAGTTTTGTACATGCATTCCTTAGGCTGCACCTATAGTGCCAGCGACGCGACATCGCGCCAAAACAAATGCATTACCGCCGTCACGTGCGCTTATAGTAAGCGCGGCGCGACCGCTGGAAGTCACCTCAATTTGATTTTTCCAGCGACCGTAGCCGGCACTATAAGCGTAGCCTAACAAATGTCTTATGCAGAAGCAATACTGTTCTCGTCACGGCAACAGCGAAACGTCCGCACCGGCTCAGCGAGGCACAGAACGTACACGGGGCGCCAGCTGTGTGGTCGTGCCTAGGCTAGTCGCAAGAAGAGAGCGGCTGGCTGGAGGTGCTGACGGACCTGCTCACGAGTACCCAGCAGGGAGAGTTTTTTGTAAAAGCAGCAGAGCCAGGGGCTGGAGGTCACCTGAAAGATGGCTGCTGAATATCTACCCCCCCCCCCCCCCCACAGTAATGCTCTGGGGCTGGCAGGCAGTTAATGTTTTAACATAAGCTGTGACCTTTTTCTTCCACTTGACAAATGTGGTCTTGTTTATTCAGGTCGTTTAAATGCTTGTGAGAAGGATCTTTGTCACCGAGCAGCTTCTCAGCCAGATGAGTTTGGTTTTGTAGGAAAATTACTTTTTTTTTTAAAGCAGGAGGAAAACTAGAGATGATCCTGCACCGAAGGCTGCAGAATCCGCACATTGCAAATCTCACCTTCGATTCCAAGTCAAGTAGTTCAAGAATTCAATGTTCAATTTGAAGTTTGGAACACATTTGTGAATCCAAGAGGAATACAAACCAAAACCCAGCAAAACATCCTCAGACTAGTGTTTGAACATTTTAATAAAAGGATAAAACAAATCAATTAAAGTTTGATTTGTCCCGTTAAAAAAATATATAAAATGGAATGGAACCAAAACCCCAGTGGAAGAGCCCAGCCCAACCTGCAACTTCATTCCTCGTCATGACCAACTGATCCATTGGCTGGGCCCTGTGTGTTATTCACCAAGCACACACACAGCAGGGCCCCGCTCATACAGCGGTTCCGTTCCAGGCCGCCGCCGCCATAAAGCGTGGCCCTACAGTACTGTATTGTACCTTTGAAAACAGATGCAGAGCAGTAAACTGACTGTTTTGCTGATAAATGGCATCTGACAAGGAGCTGCGCACGCGCTAAAACTGCTGCTTAGCGACCGCCGGATACTTTGCAGCTGTGCGCGTCATGCCGAAAAAAACAGAACAAGCGCCGAACCTAATGAATATGGGTATACATTGGGAAACGCTGTAAAGCGGGGCCCTTCTGTACAATGTGTTCACAAATGTCACCGTCGCCAATCAATTTGTCCCCATTATACTTTGTACTGTGATCTTTGCAAGTACAAGTCAATGCCTCATTTCAAAGGGGGGGAAGTCGAATTGAAATACCTGCTTTTGGTTTTCTGCGAGCGAGTAGAGTCGCTACCGCTTATAAGTCGCGCAGGCCATGTTAAGAGAAAGAATACACTCTGGGCACAGACGGAATTTTAAAAAAAGTGGCCGATTTATTGCAGACAATATCATGTAATATACGATGCGTTCCCGCTAGGTTGTCTTCTTCGGCTTCTTCTTCTCGTCGGTCTCCTCCTTCTCCTTTTCTATCTCCGCCACGTACCGCTCGATTTCCTCGGGGTTCAGGATCTACCAAAAATCAAGGGAGACAAAATGGAGGTCCGCGAAATGTTACAAAAAGCTGTCTGGGAAGCATGGGGTCGGCGCGGCAAATAGCCCGCTGCATGCCGCCTGGTGATCAACACCGTCCCTGCCAGGTGTGTGAAAATCTATGGATTGTAGAACTCGGCCTGCAAAAAGGGTCCAGATTTACTAAGGGGAGCTAAAACTTGGCACACGTTTCAGCCCCTTCGGAACTTCATGATTAAGTCTGATATTCTTTAATGGACTTTAAAGCAGCAGTCTGTGCCGATTGCCATGTTTTCCCCCCTTTAATAGATCTTATTGCCCTTTTCCAAAGCAGTTTTTATTAAGTGCCCGGGAGGTTAAAATGGAGCTCTCCCGGGAGACCAGCGCAGTCTAATAATTACCATGTTTTAACACTGGAAAAGGAGAGGGAGCTACACAAGAAACACAGGTGTCTGGGGGTGGGCTGTGAAGGCTTAATATGGTTTAGTCAATTTGGGCCTGTGTTCCTTAAACAAGAAACCATAACCGCTCCCCCGCTTGAATATAGCGCTGTTACCCTGCCGCAGAAAGCACTCTTCCCTGATCAAGAACTGGCTCATTACACCGGTATAAACATTTATTGGATGCTGCTAAACTGGTTTTGCTTTGGCTGTTATTTCTGTTAGATTGCTACGCAAACCTTGGCTTGTGCTCAATCCTCTGTGCAAATGCTGCATGTTACCCGGACCTAGATCTAACCTTACCTTGAGCGGCTGATTCCTCCTCATAACGGCCAGTTCGATGTTTTTGCCTCCGGACTGCACAACCTGGAATATTGAGATTCTGGTTAAAAGTCCAACTCAGCTGACGGGATCGCAGCGTTGTAATGGTGGGATCGCAGCGTTGTAATGGTGGGATCGCAGCGTTGTAATGGTGGGATCGCAGCGTTGTAATGGGGGGATCGCAGCGTTGTAATGGGGGGATCGCAGCGTTGTAATGGGGGGATCGCAGCGTTGTAATGGGGGGATCGCAGCGTTGTAATGGGGGGATCGCAGCGTTGTAATGGGGGGATCGCAGCGTTGTAATGGGGGGATCGCAGCGTTGTAATGGGGGGATCGCAGCGTTGTAATGGCGGGATCGCAGCGTTGTAATGGCGGGATCGCAGCGTTGTAATGGCGGGATCGCAGCGTTGTAATGGGGGGATCGCAGCGTTGTAATGGGGGGATCGCAGCGTTGTAATGGGGGGATCGCAGCGTTGTAATGGGGGGATCGCAGCGTTGTAATGGGGGGATCGCAGCGTTGTAATGGGGGGATCGCAGCGTTGTAATGGGGGGATCGCAGCGTTGTAATGGCGGGATCGCAGCGTTGTAATGGCGGGATCGCAGCGTTGTAATGGCGGGATCGCAGCGTTGTAATGGCGGGATCGCAGCGTTGTAATGGCGGGATCGCAGCGTTGTAATGGCGGGATCGCAGCGTTGTAATGGCGGGATCGCAGCGTTGTAATGGCGGGATCGCAGCGTTGTAATGGCGGGATCGCAGCGTTGTAATGGCGGGATCGCAGCGTTGTAATGGCGGGATCGCAGCGTTGTAATGGCGGGATCGCAGCGTTGTAATGGCGGGATCGCAGCGTTGTAATGGGGGGATCGCAGCGTTGTAATGGCGGGATCGCAGCGTTGTAATGGCGGGATCGCAGCGTTGTAATGGCGGGATCGCAGCGTTGTAATGGGGGGATCGCAGCGTTGTAATGGTGGGATCGCAGCGTTGTAATGGGGGGATCGCAGCGTTGTAATGGGGGGATCGCAGCGTTGTAATGGGGGGATCGCAGCGTTGTAATGGCGGGATCGCAGCGTTGTAATGGCGGGATCGCAGCGTTGTAATGGCGGGATCGCAGCGTTGTAATGGCGGGATCGCAGCGTTGTAATGGCGGGATCGCAGCGTTGTAATGGCGGGATCGCAGCGTTGTAATGGCGGGATCGCAGCGTTGTAATGGCGGGATCGCAGCGTTGTAATGGCGGGATCGCAGCGTTGTAATGGCGGGATCGCAGCGTTGTAATGGCGGGATCGCAGCGTTGTAATGGCGGGATCGCAGCGTTGTAATGGGGGGATCGCAGCATTGTAATGGGGGGATCGCAGCATTGTAATGGGGGGATCGCAGCATTGTAATGGCGGGATCGCAGCATTGTAATGGCGGGATCGCAGCATTGTAATGGCGGGATCGCAGCATTGTAATGGCGGGATCGCAGCATTGTAATGGCGGGATCGCAGCATTGTAATGGCGGGATCGCAGCGTTGTAATGGTGGGATCGCAGCTTCTAAGCATTAATACTGTTACTTTATTTTCTACGCCGTGTTGACAATATACAAAGAATAAAAAAAAACCCCACTATTTGCTAAATATATTACCCGGAAAGACAGCGAGATAAGGAGCTTGTATGTTTCAGGACTTAAAAACCAGAGACCGTACAATGTACAGAATCAGGAGCAGAACAGATCAATATGCTCTGTGCAGTTTGCAATCAAAGTGAGCATCGGCTGTGCGAAGTGCGAGTGAACTGGGAAAGATGTGTTATCTAGAGCTGGGGGGCGTCCCCCCCTCCCGGGGGGCGTCCCCCCCTCCCCCCCCCATGTTCTCTGCAGGGGGTGCGGGGTTTACAGAGGCCCTGCATGGTTACCAAAGCATTTAAATGAAATGCCGGCAACGTGATGACAACGCCGGAGCCAAGGTAAGGAGGGGAGGGGGCAGCCGGCAGGGGAAAAAAGATTGTGCTTCCCTGATCTACGGAGTGGAGGGGAGAGAAGGCACCTTGCTGTGAGGAGGGGGGTCTTTACCAAACACAGGGATGGCGGGGGCATAGAGCGGGACGCGGACGTGGGGCAGGACGCACGGTGGGGGATGGTGGGGAAAAGGGAGATTGTATTGTCCTAGTAAGTTTACCAGCGGGGTTACTCACTTCCAGCAGCGCCTTGATAACTAGTTTGATGGTGAGGTCGTCCGTTTCAATGGCTTCTTCGGTGTAATGTTTCTCCAGGAACTCCCGCACCGACTTGGCCCCTCTGCCGATTGCATTGGCCTGCGGGGGTGGCAGAAAAGGCAGCGTGAGCGGCAGTGTTTGGGTTACATGGACGCCGTGTGCATGGCGCGGACACGGGTGGCACAAAAAAAGCCACTTACCTTCCATGCATGGTAGGTCCCAGAGGGATCCGTCTGGTAGAGGTGAGGGGTCCCATCAAAGTCAAACCCCACGATCAGAGCAGATATCCCAAAAGGCCGGCGTCCATTGCTTTGTGTGTAGCGCTAAGGACACAAAGGTTGTGTTAAAGATGTGACCAAGTCACTATATCCACCTGTGCCCCAGGTGCGGAGACCTTGGATAAGGGTTTCTTGTTCTTTTTAATAGTTTGTGTGACATACTGGGAAAGATACACATTTATTTAAACCCATACCATATGACAGAGTTTAAAAGGCCAACCTTCCTGAGGGAACTATACACCTCTGACGCAAAGCGCTTACGAACCACACCCTGATGGAAGATAGTGTGCCCAAATTAGACTGATCTGTCACCCAGACAGCAGGACAATTCCTCTCCTGGTATCCTCCGTACAATCAGTGTAAATATAGTAACTGGCAGACCCCCCCCTCACCTGTTTCAGGCTGGCGATGTAACGTGTGATGTATTCCACGGTCACCGGATCCTCCACGGTTAGTCTGTGGCTCTGGCATTCAACACGGGCCCGGTTTATAACAATCCTGGCATCGGCGGTCAGCCCTTTAAGAAAAGCAAGAACCTCTCCCATCTTAAACCATCTCCCCATCATCGCTCCCTACCTATGCAATCCTCTTCCGCTCAATAATTTGTTAAGCAGCTTCTCCTTACATAGAAAAAATCCCCTCCTAAAAGCAGCAGGACCCCCCCCCCCCCCCGCCAGCCCAGCCGGATCCCCACCGCCAGCCCCGCCGGATCCCCCCCGCCAGCCCCGCCGGATCCCCCCCGCCAGCCCCGCCGGATCCCCACCGCCAGCCCCCATACCCGCAAAAGCCATGAAGACGTTCTCGTCCAGGGCGCAGATTTTCCGCACGGTTCTCTCATCCTGAAGTTTGGCCATCGACTTCTTCTCAACTCCAAGAACCACGATCTCCTTCCCGCGGACGCCTACCTGAAACGGAGACGCCCAGAACATTGCGTGACGCCCCAATCTCCATGAGCCGCAGCCAGAATTAGATTGTAAGCTCTACGGGGCAGACTTATGCTGCCAGCAAAATTTTACATCGCTGTGTACAGTCAGCGCTATATAACAAAAGGCAGTATTATGTCACCCTGTGGCCCCGTCTCACGCTGAGCCTCCCACTTACTAATGCTCCTAATCACAATAATGTATATCCCCCGCTTTCCCCCCCCTCAATGTACGGTCCAACCCCCCCACCCCCAATATCCCCCTCACCCGAGCCATCTCTACAGCCCCCGTCTCTCTCCGGTCTTCCTCTTACCCCCTCCTCTCGCTTCTCCTCACCGCTCGCCCACTTCAACTGACCCCCTGGTATTCCCCTTGCTTCTCACACCCCCGTCCGGTCACACACACACCCCCCTTGCTTTTCCACCTCCCTCCCCACAGCTTCTCCTCACCCCACGTCTCCCCCTTGTTTCTCCTCATTCCCTTGATCCTCCTAAATACTCCCTGCCCGGGTCTTCTCTTTGCTTCTCCTCACCCCCATCCCCCTTTGTTTCTCCTCCTCAACCCCCATCGCTTCTCCTTCTTACCCCCCATTGCTTCTCCTCACCCTCCACCCCCCTTGCTTCTCTTCTACTTTTCCTCCTCCTCACCCCCCCCCCCCCCCCCATTACTTCTCCTCACAAACCCCCCATCTCCCCTTGCTTCTCTTCTTGCTCCGAACCCCCCCTTATTTCTCCTCCCTAACCCCATATCCCCCTTGCTTCTCACCCCCCTATCCCCCCCTTTGCTTCTCACACCCCCCCCATCTCCCATCTTCTCCTCCTGCTCCTCACCCCTTCTTATTTCTCCTCCGAACCCCCTTGCTTCACACCCCATACCCCCTTGCTTCTCCTCCCCCCCCATTCCCCCTTGCTTCTCACCCCCATATCCCCCTCGCATCACCCCTTACCCCCCCTTGCCTCTCCTCACTCCCCATATCCCCCCCTTGCCTCTCCTCACTCCCCATATCCCCCCTTGCCTCTCCTCACCCCCCCCCCCCATATCCCCCCCATCCATATTCCCCCCCCCATATCCATATTTCCCCCCCCCCCATATCCCCCCCCATATCCATATTTCCCCCCCCATATCCATATTTCCCCCCCCATATCCATATTCCCCCCCCCCCCCGGTTCTCACCGCGGTGGACCCTTTCTTCACCGCCTCCTGCGCATATTCCACCTGGAACAGATGCCCGTCCGGGGAGAAGACGGTGATGGCGCGATCGTAACTCATTGTGCGCGCTCTCCTGTATGAGCGGTATGGTGAGAAGTGAGCGGTATAATGGAAGAGAGGAGCGGTATACTGAGGTGGGGGGGGGTTGTATAATCCCGGGCAGCGGCTCCCTGCTTCACAAACCGAAACCTCCGCAAAACAGCACACTCATCCCCCACCCCCGATTCACCAACGTCACTTACGCTCCCAGCGCATGCCCCCGCCGCTGCGTCCCGCTACGCAAAGTGCGTAACCTCAGCCCCGCCCCCTAACAGCCTGCGTCCGGCTCCCGCTAAACTACGTGAGTAACCTCAGTCCCGCCCCCTCTAACAGCCAGCGCTACCCCGCCGCTGCGTCCCGCTCCCGCTACGCAAAGTGCGTAACCTCAGCCCCGCCCCCTCTAACAGCCAGCGCTACCCCGCCGCTGCGTCCCGCTCCCGCTACGCAAAGTGCGTAACCTCAGCCCCGCCCCCCCTACCCGGCGCCTGCGACAGGAAACCCCGGCTGCCTGGAATATACCATTCCTGCGCGGGGGGGAGGGGGACACCGCCACATCTCCCCCGGTTTTCATCGCTCTTCCCGCGCCGTCATCTCAACACAGCGGGTTTGTCATCACGGATAAAGCGGAGCGAGTAAGGGAAATGCAGGGTGGCGGCGGTGGGGGGTTCAGAGCTGTCGACGGGTTGTACCATTGACACCTGTGCCCCCCCTTGTCTGCTGCAGAGAATGAGAACCCTTTGGCCCTATAATAACAATGTATGCCTTATAATTTATACACCTGACATCCAGCATCACAGGGACACAGGGGCACCATGTCTGTGGCCTTTGCATCAGCCAGACCCAGAGGGAAAGGAGAAGTCACCCAGCAAACTATCCAAAAGGTAATGATGGGGTTATTTTATATTATTATTATTATTTATAAGGGGGGAATAAAGGCACCCTGTGTCATGCAGAATAATAATAATCCTATGTGGGAGGCACAGAGCAGGAAAATAATAATATAATAATAATTAAATTCTTATGTGGGAGGCACAGAGCAGGAAAATAATAATAATAATAATATAATAATAATTAAATTCCTATGTGGGAGGCACAGAGCAGGAGAAAAATACAGAGCCATCTGCAAAGAAAAAAAATATATGTGTATATATAAATAAAAAGTATATTCTATTAACGTATATAGGTATCTTTATCTATCCAGTTGCATTTTATTTAGGATCTGTATGGGAACACAGGGAACACAGGGAACACAGGGAACACGGGGTGGGGGGGGGGGATGCAGCACAGGTGCAGTGCATGCTAAGCGTATACACGTCCTTTTCAGATGTCATTTGCCACCATTTATGACAATAAGAGCAGAGGCATCCTTGGGTGACTTCATCATTATCTCTGGAGGGGAAGGAGGGGGGTTGGATCAGCTTGAATATTTAGCCATTGTCTTTGGGCTCCTGCAGAATTTCCCCCCCGGCTTCTGCAGAAACCGGTTGAAAACAGCCGAGGATGCTGCTTGTAGGAGGTTTGAAAAGTTATCATTGTCTAGCGTGGATTTAATTATTGATCAATGCAAATACATAATGGTTAATTAACATGCTCTGTGATGCCTTGCTGGTCCACCTGGCACCGCAAGGGTTAATAGTATGGTCCGCCTGGGAGCGATGGGGTCAAATGGCAATGGCAGAACCTTCCTTGGATGTGACCGATGGCCCCTTTGCTAGCCCAGGGTTGATGATAAGAGCATATAAGGTCACCCATTGGACCCAGATCATCTGAATGGTTCCTATTTGATTTTGGGGGGTTTAAATATTCTCAGTAGGACTACATATCCCATCATGCATTGTGGAAGACGGTGCTGAGACATGCTGCTTACATTACCCTGATGCAGCCCAGGGATTATGCCAGAGGATCGGTTATGTATGTAGTTGATGATTAGCCAATGATCTCCATGAAGCAAAATCCCATGGTCATTTTCCCCCTGCTAAATCCTACTTGATCTCTCTCCTGCCTTCAATACTGTTGATCACTCTCTTCTCATTCCCATACAGATGAGGAGGGATCAGACTGAGGGGATTTCCCCCCTATATTTTCTTACTGAGCTATCTATTGATGGATTATACCTGAACTATTTTTCTATATATATTCCAATATTTGTGTATATCCTAGTTTAATTTTTCACTTTTGTGTTTGCTACACATACACTTCTTTTTATATGTATTTTATTTAGTGGAACACTCCTCTTCTCGCCTCTCTGGCTAATACCCGTCACTTCATTACATGACTAAGATCCTCTGCTTACTACAAACGGGTACCTCGCAACTTTGAACATCCCATCAAGTTCTCCTCCTTCCCTCCAGGGCTCTCCACTCATCCGCTCCTCCCTACATACCACCTTCTATCTCTCGCTATGCCTCTGCTCGTCTCCTGTGCTCTGCCCACAACTGTCTCCTCTCCACCCCTTCCACCTCCTACTTCACTCTCTCATCTTACATTTCCCCTCACTGCCCCTTACCTGTGAAACTCCATATACACACCTTCTCTCCCTATTGCAAGTGAAACCTAAAAACACACCTTTCTGAATGAAGCGTTTCAATAGCCTGGACTCCTGGCTACTGTCCCACAGTCACTCCTGCCAACCATTGTGACCAAGCACTGCCATCTACTGCACCTACCCACCGTCAAGGCCAGCACTGCCATCTACTGCACTTATTCTCTCACCTGCTGTCTCCCAACGTCCCACTTAGATTGTAAGCTCTCCGGGGCAGGGATCTCCTGTAATGCTGTCTTATTTTATGTTTGTTGCACGAATTGTTTTAAAATTCCCTATATTGTATCATTCTCTCTTGTAAAGATCTGCATACGTTGTTGGCGCTACGTCATATAAATACATATATCCATGGTTGTAATGGTGAGCAGGGGCAAAGTGGCTGGGCTGTAAGGAGCCGTCGGTGCTCATCACAGACCTCTTTTTGCAGACGGCTGCTCGGCTAAGGGGTCCCAGGCTGCACATCTGCATTTAAGGGCTGGAGCAGAGCCAGAGGCATCACTAAAAAAAAAAAATCCTTTCCAGACACTTCTGGATCAAACTGAACCTGAATTGGAATTCCATTCATTGTTCTACCCTGCCGTCTCTACACTCTCTGTAGGTGATATATTTGGGATCTGTCTCCCGGCTGCAAAACGGGAGCAAAAACATTGCCCCAGGTTTATCCATGCAAACAATTCCTTTAATGGGATTCCTTTCCGCGTGGTAAATCTGGGGCAGGTTTGTGCTCCACGTCTGCCCATATTTTGAGTCTGGAAGAGTTTGGTATATATTCCCCATTTTACCGGACCGGACGGGCAGCATTTTTATTTGCAATAACATTCTGGGTCTCATTTTTATTTTATTTTTTCTGCCTCTTTATATCTAATGTATGGGCCTTTAAAATTGTTTAAATATATCTTGGCTGCAGTGGAAGTACGGGTGATTATTTTTATTTAAATATATACATTTATTTAATATCCCCTACACACACACACACACACACTCTCACTCATCATCACCATCATTTTACTCCCCACTGCTGGATGAAGCCTTCCTCGGTGATCCCCCAGGTCCTGCAGTCACAGCCTCTCTTCTCCACGTCGCTCTCACACATTCCCCCATCCCATCCTCTCCAGCCCGTGTCTCCCCACTGCTGGATGAAGTCTCCCCAGTGATCTCCCAGGTCCTGCGGTTACAGCCTCTCTTCTCCACGTCGCTCCCACACATTCCCTCATCCCATCCTCTCCAGCCCGTGTCTCCCCACTGCTGGATGAAGCCTCCCCAGTGATCCCCAAGATCCTGCGGTTACAGCCTCTCTTCTCCACGTCGCTCTCACACATTCCCTCATCCCATCCTCTCCAGCCCGTGTCTCCCCACTGCTGGATGAAGCCTCCCCAGTGATCCCCAAGATCCTGCGGTTACAGCCTCTCTTCTCCACGTCGCTCTCACACATTCCCCCATCCCATCCTCTCCAGTCCGTGTCTCCCCACTGCTGGATGAAGTCTCCCCAGTGATCTCCCAGGTCCTGCGGTTACAGCCTCTCTTCTCCACGTCGCTCCCACACATTCCCTCATCCCATCCTCTCCAGCCCGTGTCTCCCCACTGCTGGATGAAGCCTCCCCAGTGATCCCCAAGATCCTGCGGTTACAGCCTCTCTTCTCCACGTCGCTCTCACACATTCCCTCATCCCATCCTCTCCAGCCCGTGTCTCCCCACTGCTGGATGAAGCCTCCCCAGTGATCCCCAAGATCCTGCGGTTACAGCCTCTCTTCTCCACGTCGCTCTCACACATTCCCCCATCCCATCCTCTCCAGTCCGTGTCTCCCCACTGCTGGATGAAGTCTCCCCAGTGATCTCCCAGGTCCTGCGGTTACAGCCTCTCTTCTCCACGTCGCTCCCACACATTCCCTCATCCCATTCTCTCCAGCCCGTGTCTCCCCACTGCTGGATGAAGCCTCCCCAGTGATTCCCAAGATCCTGCGGTTACAGCCTCTCTTCTCCACGTCGCTCTCACACATTCCCTCATCCCATCCTCTCCAGCCCGTGTCTCCCCACTGCTGGATGAAGCCTCCCCAGTGATCCCCAAGATCCTGCGGTTACAGCCTCTCTTCTCCACGTCGCTCTCACACATTCCCTCATCCCATCCTCTCCAGTCCGTGTCTCCCCACTGCTGGATGAAGCCTCCCCAGTGATCTCCCAGGTCCTGCGGTTACAGTCTCTCTTCTCCACGTCGCTCCCACACATTCCCTCATCCCATCCTCCCCAGCCCGTGTCTCCCCACTGCTGGATGAAGTCTCCCCAGTGATCTCCCAGGTCCTGCGGTTACAGCCTCTCTTCTCCACGTCGCTCCCACACATTCCCTCATCCCATTCTCTCCAGCCCGTGTCTCCCCACTGCTGGATGAAGCCTCCCCAGTGATCCCCAAGATCCTGCGGTTACAGCCTCTCTTCTCCACGTCGCTCTCACACATTCCCTCATCCCATCCTCTCCAGCCCGTGTCTCCCCACTGCTGGATGAAGCCTCCCCAGTGATCCCCAAGATCCTGCGGTTACAGCCTCTCTTCTCCACGTCGCTCTCACACATTCCCTCATCCCATCCTCTCCAGCCCGTGTCTCCCCACTGCTGGATGAAGCCTCCCCAGTGATCTCCCAGGTCCTGCGGTTACAGCCTCTCTTCTCCACGTCGCTCTCACACATTCCCTCATCCCATCCTCTCCAGCCCGTGTCTCCCCACTGCTGGATGAAGCCTCCCCAGTGATCCCCAAGATCCTGCGGTTACAGCCTCTCTTCTCCACGTCGCTCTCACACATTCCCTCATCCCATCCTCTCCAGCCCGTGTCTCCCCACTGCTGGATGAAGCCTCCCCAGTGATCCCCAAGATCCTGCGGTTACAGCCTCTCTTCTCCACGTCGCTCTCACACATTCCCTCATCCCATCCTCTCCAGCCCGTGTCTCCCCACTGCTGGATGAAGCCTCCCCAGTGATCCCCAAGATCCTGCGGTTACAGCCTCTCTTCTCCACGTCGCTCTCACACATTCCCTCATCCCATCCTCTCCAGCCCGTGTCTCCCCACTGCTGGATGAAGCCTCCCCAGTGATCCCCAAGATCCTGCGGTTACAGCCTCTCTTCTCCACGTCGCTCTCACACATTCCCTCATCCCATCCTCTCCAGCCTGTGTCTCCCCACTGCTGGATGAAGCCTCCCCAGTGATCTCCCAGGTCCTGCGGTTACAGCCTCTCTTCTCCATGTCGCTCCCACACATTCCCTCATCCCATCCTCTCCAGCCTGTGTCTCCCCACTGCTGGATGAAGTCTCCCCAGTGATCTCCCAGGTCCTGCGGTTACAGCCTCTCTTCTCCACGTCGCTCCCACACATTCCCTCATCCCGTCCTCTCCAGCCCGTGTCTCCCCACTGCTGGATGAAGCCTCCCCAGTGATCCCCAAGATCCTGCGGTTACAGCCTCTCTTCTCCACGTCGCTCTCACACATTCCCTCATCCCATCCTCTCCAGCCCGTGTCTCCCCACTGCTGGATGAAGCCTCCCCAGTGATCCCCAAGATCCTGCGGTTACAGCCTCTCTTCTCCACGTCGCTCTCACACATTCCCTCATCCCATCCTCTCCAGCCCGTGTCTCCCCACTGCTGGATGAAGCCTCCCCAGTGATCTCCCAGGTCCTGCGGTTACAGCCTCTCTTCTCCACGTCGCTCTCACACATTCCCTCATCCCATCCTCTCCAGCCCGTGTCTCCCCACTGCTGGATGAAGCCTCCCCAGTGATCCCCAAGATCCTGCGGTTACAGCCTCTCTTCTCCACGTCGCTCTCACACATTCCCTCATCCCATCCTCTCCAGCCCGTGTCTCCCCACTGCTGGATGAAGCCTCCCCAGTGATCCCCAAGATCCTGCGGTTACAGCCTCTCTTCTCCACGTCGCTCTCACACATTCCCTCATCCCATCCTCTCCAGCCCGTGTCTCCCCACTGCTGGATGAAGCCTCCCCAGTGATCCCCAAGATCCTGCGGTTACAGCCTCTCTTCTCCACGTCGCTCTCACACATTCCCTCATCCCATCCTCTCCAGCCTGTGTCTCCCCACTGCTGGATGAAGCCTCCCCAGTGATCTCCCAGGTCCTGCGGTTACAGCCTCTCTTCTCCATGTCGCGCCCACACATTCCCTCATCCCATCCTCTCCAGCCCGTGTCTCCCCACTGCTGGATGAAGTCTCCCCAGTGATCTCCCAGGTCCTGCGGTTACAGCCTCTCTTCTCCACGTCGCTCCCACACATTCCCTCATCCCATCCTCTCCAGCCCGTGTCTCCCCACTGCTGGATGAAGCCTCCCCAGTGATCCCCAAGATCCTGCGGTTACAGCCTCTCTTCTCCACGTCGCTCCCACACATTCCCTCATCCCATCCTCTCCAGCCCGTGTCTCCCCACTGCTGGATGAAGCCTCCCCAGTGATCCCCAAGATCCTGCGGTTACAGCCTCTCTTCTCCACGTCGCTCTCACACATTCCCTCATCCCATCCTCTCCAGCCTGTGTCTCCCCACTGCTGGATGAAGCCTCCCCAGTGATCTCCCAGGTCCTGCGGTTACAGCCTCTCTTCTCCACGTCGCTCCCACACATTCCCTGATCCCATCCTCCCCAGCCTGTGTCTCCCCACTGCTGGATGAAGCCTCCCCAGTGATCTCCCAGGCCCTGCGGGTTACAGCCTCTCTTCTCCACGTCGCTCCCACACATTCCCTGATCCCATCCTCTCCAGCCTGTGTCTCCCCACTGCTGGATGAAGCCTCCCCAGTGATCTCCCAGGTCCTGCGGTTACAGCCTCTCTTCTCCACGTCGCTCCCACACATTCCCTGATTCCATCCTCCCATCTTCCTTTTGGTCTTCTTGCCTGTGCATCTCTCTTGGAATCCAGTTGCAATCCTTCCCTGCCCAACGATGGTCATTTCTTCTTGCTATGGTTGGAAAAGTGTTCTGACCGCTTTGTAAGGGAAGCTTTCTGTGACCATATATCACATGATCAATAAGCCATATTGTATATTTCTTTTAATTCTATATATGTGGACATTAATCGATTTAATTAAATCCATACAGTTCAATTAGTAGCAAACGGATTAAACAATGAAAACTTGCACCCCTAACGATGAGCGAATTAATTTCGGTAGCTCTCTAAATGTTTTGACTGTGTGCAGCGATTTTGTAAAGTTTGGGTTCAATCTCGTTTCCTTTGTCATTTGTAAGAATTGTTGTGTTTTTTTTAACAGATGCTTGATGAAAATCATCACTTGATACAATGTATTATGGATTATCAGAGCAAAGGCAAAGCCGCTGAGTGCACGCAGTGAGTATCCGTCGCTGATCAATCCACGCCAATCCACACCAAGGCCTATGTACTAAGAACTTATTCTGTGCGTACAGCGCCGCCCGTCTCTGTGCGCCTAGCGCCGCCCGTCTCTGTGCGCCTAGCACAGCCCGTCTCTGTGCGCCTAGCACAGCCTGTCTCTGTGCGCCTAGCACAGCCCGTCTCTGTGCGCCTAGCGCCGCCCGTCTCTGTGCGCCTAGCGCCGCCCGTCTCTGTGCGCCTAGCGCAGCCCGTCTCTGTGCGCCTAGCGCCGCCCGTCTCTGTGCGCCTAGCGCCGCCCGTCTCTGTGCGCCTAGCGCCGCCCGTCTCTGTGCGCCTAGCGCCGCCCGTCTCTGTGCGCCTAGCGCCGCCCGTCTCTGTGCGTCTAGCGCCGCCCGTCTCTGTGCGGCAAAACATAGGCGCACACAATTGAAATCCAGTTTGAGACGGCCGTACCTATTTTGGATCACAATCCCTTTGCGATGCTTTGTATGTGGAACGCTTTGGGTTTTCAGCAGTCGGACCTGGCCAGCCCGGTTACTTTCTGATTGTCCGTAGCATGTTCCTGGGATCTGGTTTAATCCTGCACGTGTCTGTGAAACCCGAGCACGTCTTCACAGATAGTGCATCGTGCACTATGGTAACCCAGCCCGGGGGCTAACTTCCCCAGCCCGGCGCTGAATTCTCCGGCCCGGGCGCTGACTTCCCCAGCCAGGCAGCTGACTTCCCCGGCCCGGGCGCTGACTTCCCCGGCCCGGGCGCTGACTTCCCCGGCCCGGGCGCTGACTTCCCCAGCCCGGCGCTGACTTCCCCAGCCAGGCAGCTAACTTCCCCAGCCCGGCGCTGACTTCCCCGGCCCGGCGCTGACTTCCCCGGCCCGGCGCTGACTTCCCCAGCCCGGCGCTGACTTCCCCAGCCCGGCGCTGACTTCCCCAGCCAGGCAGCTAACTTCCCCAGCCAGGCGCTGACTTCCCCAGCCAGGCGCTGACTTCCCCAGCCCGGGGGGCGTGAGGTTTGAGTGTTACCGTACACTGATATACTAAGCCTGAAAGGCTTGCAGTCTCAGGCCCGCAGCGCCTCATCAGGACCATCACGTGACGGGGAACGGGGGTTCTATTACCCGAGTTAACACATCATCCTCCAAACCAGGGGTACGCAACTCCAGTCCTGAGGGGCCACCAGCAGGTCAGGTTTTCAGGATATCTCTGCTTCAGCACAGATGGTGCAGTCCAAGATTGAGCCACCTGTGCTGAAGCGGGGTTATCCTGAAAACCTGACCTGTTGGCGGCCCTTGAGGACTGGAGTTGGCCACGCCTGCTGTGTCCCTCGGGGGTGCGCAGTTGCTTCCGGCGTTTGGTTACCGCCACGTATAGCGACATAACGCAGATTGTTTTGGTCTGGGCCAGTAAGTTGGACTCCGGAACAAGAAGGGGTTGGCTCATTTCTTAACCCTTTCCCTGCCAGAGAGGTGAGCTATGCCTTGTATGTGCTTATATTGTGGGCTCGCGTGGCCTGTGGCAGCGACGTGGCTAACTCCCTGGTTTTTGCGATCGGCGGTTCACTTGATACCAGCAGATTATCTTCTTGTTGTTCTTGTTGCACTGTTACTTCCGTTGCCCGAGGTAAGCTTCCTTGCTCGCGCTATAGAAAGAGCTGTCTGTGAGTAGGGTTACTGGCTCTGCACTTCTGTAACCCTGGCTGTGCTGACAGCTGTGTAAGGGCTGTTATATACAGGATGCAGCCGTGATGCCGCGCGTTCCTATGCGAACGCGCGTGCACGTGCCGCATGCTTTTCCTGTATATAGTGCCGGGAGCTGCAGGTAATGTGTGTGTGTGTGTGTATATGTTGTGTATATGTTGTGTATATGTTGTGTATATGTTGTGTAAGTAAGATATTTTTTTTAAATTAAAAAAAGTTTAATATTTTTTTTTTTACTTCTGCAGTTATTTACACACACACACACACACACACACACACACACACACACACACACACACACACACACACACACACACACACACACACACACACACACACACCATCCATACACACCCCATCCATACACACACACCATCCATACACACCCCATCCATACACACACACCCCCCATCCATACACACACACTCCATCCATACACACACACTCCATCCATACACACACACTCCATCCATACACACACACTCCATCCATACACACACACTCCATCCATACACACACACTCCATCCATACACACACACTCCATCCATACACACACACTCCATCCATACACACACACACCCCATCCATACACACACACATTCACGTATACACGCATCCATACACACACACACACACACACATACACACACATTCATACACACACACACACACACACACACATACACACACATACACACACATTCATACACACACATTCATACACACACACACACACACACACACACATACACACACATTCATACACACACACACACACACATCCACACATTCATACACACACATCCACACATTCATACACACACATCCACACATTCATACACACATACACACACACACATCCACACATTCATACACACATACACACACATCCACACATTCATACACACACATCCACACATTCATACACACATACACACACACACATCCACACATTCATACACACATACACACACATCCACACATTCATACACACATACACACACACACATCCACACATTCATACACACATACACACACATCCACACATTCATACACACACATCCACACATTCATACCCACACATCCACACATCCACACATTCATACCCACACATACACACCAATACACACACACATACATTCACGCATACACGCATCCATACAAACACATACACACATTCATACACACACAGACACACAGACACACAGACACACAGACACACACACATCAATACATACATTTGAGCGCAGGCAGCGGCGCGTAAAGATGAATTTCTTCATCTTCGCCGCTGTCTGTCGGCTCCCCTCTCCCTGCTGTGCGCGCGCGCGGCCCTTCTATAGAAAGGCTGACTGACGTCAGACAACTAAAAATCTGCGCACAGCATAGCGCGCGCCCGCCACTATAAAAGGGGCCTAATGCGGTAGGCAGAAGCTTATAGGGCTTCATGTTAAAATGGACAAGAAGCAAAAAGTCACTGTGTGCTCATTTGCATGTCACTACCCAGAATCCCTGGCTGCAGTGGAAGCCGTGCATGCTAGGAGATAGCGGGGGAAGGCAACGTTGCAGACCTGTCTGAGACATGGGATTGTGCTCACACGTGATATTTGTGTTTGCTGCTCACTGCACGCTGGTGAGTTTGTGTCACTTTCTTACTCGCCATAACGTGTTTTGCGTCTGGTTCCAGATATCAGCAAATCTTGCACAGGAACCTGGTTTATTTGGCGACAATAGCGGATTCCAACCAGAACATGCAGTCTTTGCTCCCTGCGGTAAGTCTCAGCGTCACCATTATACCGTATAATATACGCCAAAACTACGGATATTCCAAGATGGCAGGCAGCGGTGACACGGGCATTTTCTTGTCACTTTTTTCCTTTCACTGCAGACTTTGAAACTGTATTTTATTTATTTATAAAATGTGTTACCAGGAAGTAATACAGTGAGAGTTTCCTCGCGTTTTCACGTATGTCCTGGGCACAGAGTGAAGATGACAAATAATACATGTTTACATAAGTGAATAGGGTATACATTATATACAGGACATTGCATGCACTGTAGCCTCAGAGGGTTCTATATTAAAGATATATATATATTGTTTCTTTTATCTTTTTGACGTCTCTGTATTGGAGGTTTGCCGTAGATGGTAAAATAATTCAGAAACCTTTTTTTTTTTTATTGGGACAGTTTTTTAAACATTGTAACCTATAGTTTGCGGTGGACATGATTTCCCCCCCCACCCCCCTCTCTAGTTTCTGTGCTCTGGAAAGAGCTCCATTTTAACCACCCAGACACTTTAATATTTAAATCTTTTATCTCATGTACGAGACTCGGGTTTTAAAATAAACAACCGCAACGAGAAATGCCGTAAGTAAAAGAAAATGGCGGTCAGTGCGCTCTGCTGCCTAAAAGATGCGCACTGCGACATCTCGCCCTTTGCTATGTGTTGTGTTCCCCTCCACCACTCAAGGGGTTAAAATGCTATCTACAATCATTCTTTTCACAGAATTGGCGTTATTTTTGTTAATAAGATTTAGTAAAACGATATCATTAACACTTCCGTATAGTTAGGATAATAATGGCCATAATAATATTAGTGATTGGTGCTGGAGTATTGGGTGCTGGAGTATTGGGTGCTGGAGTATTGGGTGCTGGAGTATTGGGTGCTGGAGTATTGGGTGCTGGAGTATTGGGTGCTGGAGTATTGGGTGCTGGAGTATTGGGTGCTGGAGTATTGGGTGCTGGAGTATTGGGTGCTGGAGTATTGGGTGCTGGAGTATTGGGTGCTGGAGTATTGGGTGCTGGAGTATTGGGTGCTGGAGTATTGGGTGCTGGAGTATTGGGTGCTGGAGTATTGGGTGCTTTCGGGCGGGTGCTCAGGGAATGATGCTGTTCTGCTTTCAGCCACCAACACAGAACATGAACCTGGGCCCGGCAGGAATGAGCCAGGGTGCGGCCAACCAGGCCCTTCATAGCCAGGGGAACCTGAGTGACACCCTGGGAACCAGCCTGGCGCCCTCCTCCCTCATGCAGAGCCAGATCAGTAACGGTGAGGCTTCCATCGCTGCCGCATTACGGTTGCCTGGCAACAAGATCACGAGCGCCGAGTGTGTGTACCAGGGCCGGTGTGATGGAGACGCCCGGCAGGGAACCTGTGAAAATGACTGTGAAAGTGTGACACGTCTCTCTGAGCTGTGCTGCTGCCAACGGTGGTCTGTGCGTGTCTGTGTGTGTCTGTGTGTGTGTGTGTGTGTGTGTCTGTCTGTCTGTGTGTGTGTGTGTGTTCATCCTTTCCCTATTCCTTCATTTGTAAATATGTATCTGGATTTTAATAATGTGTAAGTATATCTGTGTGTATATATATATATATATATATATATATAAATATATATTTTTTTTTATTCAAAAATAAATAGATGATACCGTTCTGTGGCTAACAAAATGCTTTTATTTGTGCGAGAGAGCGAGATACACTGATCTCTTCTTCCGGCGATGTTACAATGGATAAAGCAAGAGAGGTTTTTACTTAAAAACAGTGCATCCTGGAATGTATCTGTGACTCAAACCTATCCCTCCCCCCTGTGCAGTATGCGATTTATGACTTAAGGTATTAAATGGTTTGTGTTTGTGTGTGTGTGTGTGTGTGTGTGTGTAAATATACATTTTATAAAGCGCCCACAGTGTATACAGCGCTTTACAAAAGGTGTGTGTGTGTGTGTGTGTGTGTGTGTGTATATCAATGGTGTGGGTAGGTGTAGAAATGTAAGAGGGTGTTGCATTACTATTAATGTGTGTAGATACTATGTGGTCCCTATTGGTATATAGGGTGAGAATTACATTATACATATGTATGTGTAAGAGACAGTTGTGTATGCATTCATATAGCGCAGTATGTATAGACCTGGACTTTAGCACTCACGGGAAGAGAGTTCTCGTGTCATTAGTGACTCATGAAGCTGCAGTCTTGGTTTAGGCCACCACTAAGTGTCCCGAACAGTTGCATAAATTTGTATTCATGAAACCATCTCTCTTTCGGTGTCCTAAGATTACCTTTGAGTATGGCCACCTTCAGATCGTTCAATTTGTGGCCAGAGTCAGAGAAATGTTCGTCGACAGGACTGTCTCTTGTTCCGCGCGTGATGCTGTGGCGATGCAGATTCATTGTCTTGTTTAGCCCCTGTCCCGTCTCACCTATGTAGTAGCAGCCCCCTGGGCATTTCATGTACATGATGAGGTACACGACATTGCTGGAGGAACAGGTGAACCTTCCTCTGATTTTGTACTACAGATTCCTGTGTGGTATTTGTATTGTGCCCGCTGTGTGAGCATTGCGCAGGTTTTGCATCTTGCGTCCTGGCATGGTCTTGTCCCGCATTCAGTTGTACTGCTGAATACTTTACTCCTCACCATCATTTTCTTGAGTTTATGAGGTTGTCTGTACGATAAGGGTGTTTCATGGAAGACCTGTGACAGTCTTGTATCTTCCTGGATAATGGGTTGTAGTTCCCTGGCGATCTTGCGTAGGGCTTCTAGGTGTGGGTTATATGTGACCACCAGAGGTACCCTGTCGCTTGTCTCTTTCGGTCTGTATTTAAGGAGATCACTTCTTGGTATTCTGGTGGTTTTGTGAATTTGCTGGTCTACAATTCTGTGGTTGTAGCCACGGTTTATGAAATCCAATCTCAAGGCCGTAATCCGCTGGCCTCTGCCTGCTGTGTTGGAGCATGTTCGGTTGTATCGTATCAATGTCCAGAAGTCAAGGAGCGCAGACACCAGGATGAACATATGAGGAGAAAAAACAATAACACAAATGATAGTGCAATTCTGTAGGGTAAAAAAATATTCCAACTGGGAATGGGGACATGCACAGTGGATGAAAACAAAATATAGACAGACAGCCACTGCTATAGTCCTATGGGGTAAGAGGCTGGAATATGATCAGGTATGCACATGACACAGTGGTTGAAATCAAGAATGGCCACCCAAATGTGGAAAATGATAAAAAAGGGTTTAGTAAAATGACATCAGGAGGCGCACGGATGCAGTGGGAACTTACAATCAAGCCCCAGAAATCAGGCAATGGACATAGAGCTTAGTCTGTGTCCGTTGTGGGAGAGATAACCTGTATGCGTAGTGACTGCTGCAGGGGGGTCAGGCTGCGCCGGCGCTTCCTCCACTGTCAGCCTCCGCAGGACTTCCGGGTTAGATTCTCTCCACCAGTATTCGGCACCACGTGACTGCGTCACAATACTGGTAGCTGCTGAAATGTCCTCTTACTGATGCGTGCATCACGCGTTGAGACTGATGTGTAGAGAAGGATCCAAATTGGAAGTCACGGTGCACAGCCAGGTACTGGTGAAAAATTGCAGTGGGAGCCACAACCAAAAATTTGAATTAAAAAGTATTTATTGAGTGGTTAACACATGGGTAAGAGAGAAGCAGGTTAGAGACACCCCTCCAACGTGTTTCGTGCTGCAAAAGCACTTTGTCAAAGAGAGTATCGTATGGCTTGACTGTAGGTGGTTGCATGCTTAGTGTGTGTCGGGTGGAAGCTGTTGTCCCTCAAATAGCTGGCTCTGTCTGTAGGGTTGCGGTATACAGAAGTCTGTAGTTGGTTGTTCTTTATAGTAATGGTGGTGTCTAGGAAATATACTTCGTCCAGGGTGAGGTTGATGGTCGGGTGGAACGTATTGAAGTTCTCATGGAACTGTAGGAGGTCCTGTTCGCCAGAGGTCCAAATCAGGAGGATGTCATCGATGTAGCGAAGGTATGTTAGGTGTTTCAAGTGACAGGTGGAAAGAAAGTCACTTTCCAGTTTCGCAGAACAGATTGACATACTGTGGCGCCATCCGCATGCCCATAGCGGTCCCGGTTGTCTGGAGGTATGACACACACACACACTCTTACATCACTAACATTCAGGGACCATTTAACACCTCAAGTCATAAAACAGCATACTGCACCGGGGGGGGGGAGGAAGATAGATTTCGATCACATTCCAAGAGACACTGTTTTAAAGTTAAAACCCTTTTTTGGCTTCATTCATTGTAACACCGGCGGAAGAAGAGATCAGTGTATCTCGAAAGCTCGCACAAATAAAAGCATTTCGTTAGCCACAGAACGGTATCATCTATTCATTTTTGATTATTTAGCTCGGTTAACACGGTACAGACGCCTCTACATTAAATGAGATATATATATATATATATATATATATATATATATTTCTCATTTATCAGGCACTCGCATAAAAGTTTAAGTATACAAAATGTATTAACTATATCATGTAGTTAGTATATTCTGTATAATAAAGTTCCTTGTGTGCCTGATATTTAAGTTTTAGATTAGTTATTACAATTGAGTGCACCCAGGCATGTGACCATTGTTACGTTAGTGCTGCCATTGTGTGTGTGTGTGTGTGTGTGTGTGTGTGTGTGTCTAGGGATATATGTACAGCAAATGAAAAGAATCACTTATGAGCACATTCACATGTCTCGGGCAGGGATTCTGGGAAATGAATCCCTTGCCGCAGTGGAAGCGCTGCATGCTAGAAGATAATGGGGAAGGGCAGGTTGCAGTCTTGGCTAAGACATGTTAATGTGCTCACAAGTGACTCTTTCCATTTGCTGTATGCTATACGGTGGAGGGTTTTTGTCACTTTGTTTACCCACCATAACTTATCTAAGATGTATATATTTCACCCCACTTCTTAGTAACTGTGCTATAACAATGTAAAAATGATTTTAATCTGTAATAATATCATCGTGTTGACATGGAGTTGTGTGTGTGTGTGTGTGTGTGTGTGTGTATATGTATATATGTGTGTGTGTGTGTGTATATATATATATATATATATATATATATATATATATATATATATATATATATATATATATATATATATATATATATATATATATATATATATATATATATATATATATATATATATATATATATATATATATATATATATATATATATATATATACACATATATATATATATATATATATATATATATACACATATATATATATATATACATATACATATACATACAAATGTAAATACAACTGTATGCTCATCTGCAGGTCTGCAATCCCGCCTTTCCCCATTATCACACAGCATGTATATGTATGTATGTATATCTCTCTCAAACGCCACACTGTGATACTGTATGTAGGTAAATATACATGAATGGGAATCCCGTGTCTGAGCTCGGTGCGACCGGTCCTGGCTTCTGGGCTTATTCTCCCTTCTTTCTTCCCAGGGCCCAACCACGTGCCCATGCAACAGTCTGGGCAGAACACCATGCCCACCACTTCCATGAGCATGGCGGTGAGCACCCACGGCACGGCTCCTGGCTACAGCCACGCTGTGCCGAACTCACAGAACATGCCCATGCAGAGCCAGGGACCCATTGGCAACTATGTATCGCGAGCGAACATCAACATGCCGGCTAACCCAGGTGAGGAGAGAACGGGGATACCATTCACCCACTGTGCCAGCTTGCCCACCTTCCTTGGCACTGATAACCGTGTCTTATTTGACCGTGCCAAGCACCTTGACTGAGCTGAGCAGTTTAGCACAGTACTATATAAGACATCGTTGTACAGTTATTTTTGTTAAATCATGACACGGTGTAATATGTCATGTGTTGTTGTTCATCTGAGGTTGTATTTACCTAATTAAAGAGACCTGCTAAGGAACGGGTGATTGTTATTATGTCCTGATATGTAAAACCATGGACTTCAAAGAGGGTGTACTTTCTATTTCACACTACTGTGTGCTTTGAGTTGGCACACACTGTCGCAGAGGAAGCGCCCAGAACTCTACATAGAACTTGGACTTTGACGCGCTCACACACAATGTGATTATGTTTTTTATTGTGTGATCTAGTCCGTTTTAATTGATTTCTTCTCTTTACTGATACTTACGTTTTTGATACTGTACGTCCTGCTTTGCATCTCCACGAGTGTTACAAATGTCTGCCAGCTTCTTCCTCCGGGACACGAGGTATTGTGATCCAATTCTAATGGGAAATAAATACCGGGGAGCAGGATATTCCGAGGCGACTGTGCTTTTTACAAATACGTTGGTAGGTAGGTAGACAGGCAGCTCTGGAGACCAGAGATCGGGCAGAGCAGGGCTCTTCAACTAGTTCTGCAAAGTGACCAAATCAGAAACCAATTAGATGTAGGAGTGCCACCAAGTTTGTTGTGATGTATATTCTTTCACTCGGCTGCTGGAGCAGATTCCAAGCGTCACATGAAGACTAGAACCTTCACTGGCTACCAGTTGAAGAGCCATGGGGTAACGTGTAAGGTTCTAGGGCAGGAGTGGCCAACTCCAGTCCTCAAGGGCCACCGTCAATTTTTCAGGCTCAGTCTTTCGACTGCACCATTTGTGCTGAAGCAGGGATATCCTGTAATCCTGACCTGTTGGTGGCCCGTGAGGACTGGAGTTGGCCACCCCTGTTCTAGTGTCCATAGGCAACATGACGTCTTCATCTGCAGTCGGTTTGTACAGTATGTGTTTGATCAGCGTTGTCCAATCCCATCTCTCCGTCCCCCTTCTTGTAACATTGTTTCTCAGTGTCCATGATGCACCAGCAAGCTGCCAGCTCTCATTACAGCTCAGCACAGGGAGGCAGCCAGCATTACCAAGGGCAGTCCTCCATCGCCATGATGAGCCAGAGCAACCAAGGGAACAGCATGATGGGGCAGAGACCGATGGGACCTTACAGGCCTTCACAGCAAGGTGAGATGGAGCTCACACCCCGTACAGGCCTTCACAGCAAGGTGAGATGGGAGCTCCCATCCCATACAGGCCTTCACAGCAAGGTGAGATTGAGCTCACACCCCGTACAGGCCTTCACAGCAAGGTGAGATTGAGCTCACACACCCCGTACAGGCCTTCACAGCAAGGTGAGATGGAGCTCACACCCCGTACAGGCCTTCACAGCAAGGTGAGATGGGAGCTCCCATCCCATACAGGCCTTCACAGCAAGGTGAGATGGGAGCTCACACCCCAAACAGGCCTTCACAGCAAAGTGAGATGGGAGCTCCCATCCCATGCAGGCCTTCACAGCAAGGTGAGATTGAGCTCACAGTCCCCATACAGGCCTTCACAGCAAGGTGAGATGGGATCTCACACCCCATACAGGCCTTCATCGCAAGGTGAGATGGGAGCTCCCATCCCATGCAGGCCTTCACAGCAAGGTGAGATGGGAGCTCCCATCCCATGCAGGCCTTCACAGCAAGGTGAGATGGGAGCTCCCATCCCATGCAGGCCTTCACAGCAAGGTGAGATGGGAGCTCACACCCCGTACAGGCCTTCACAGCAAGGTGAGATTGAGCTCACACTCCCCATACAGGACTTTACAGCAAGGTGAGATGGGAGCTTACACCCCATACAGGCCTTCACTGCAAGGTGAGATGGGAGCTCACACCCCATACAGGCCTTCACAGCAAGGTGAGATGGGAGCTCGCACACCCCATACGGCTGAGACCGGTAACAAAACCTGTGCTCATGTGAGGTTTGTCCCAGGCAGTCAAGTAAACAGATAAGACTGTTCTTGGCCAAAGTCACTGTATCCCCATAGAGTACAAGCTCTTTTGTACAGGGCTGTAATGTCCCCTTACTCCGGTTACATATACTGCTCTGATCTCAGTCTCGTGTCTGTGTGTATGGATATTGTTATTATACGTGTGTGTGTGTGTGTATGTACACACACACACTTCTAATAAAATGATATAAAAATGTTTGTATACTTAATGTGAGTAGAACACCCGAGCAGAGATACATTGTATATTCTCTTTGTTCCCAGGCTCTTCCCAGCAGTACCTGGGACAGGAGGAGTATTACAGCGAGCAGTACGCCCACACCCAAGGCTCCTCCGAACCCATGACCCAGCAGTATTACACTGACGGTAAGAGGCAGCCCGAGATCTGACCGATGCCTTGGATGGAAGGAAAGGGGCTTAGCAAGACCGTAACGGCAGATCCAAATGTAGCCAGTATTCGGCTGTTGTAGCCAGTATTCGGCTGTTGTAGCCAGTATTCGGCTGTTGTACCCAGTATTCGGCTGTTGTAGCCAGTTTAGAATGGTGTTTGTAAAGCGAGCTGGGAAACGAGGTCACGCTCCCTGTCCGTTGTGCTTTTCCACGTACAGTCTCTGTAAGTGTCCCTGACCCTGTAACCTTGACACGTTATTCATGTCACCCAGAGACAGGAGCAGAGTGTGAAGTTCAGCGTGTGTGTCTTGCAGGACACGGGGATTATACGTACCAGCAAACGGCATACGGTGAGCAGGGATATGACAGGACATTCGATGATTCCTCACAGCACTACTACGAAGGAGGTTAGAACGGCCGCGGTGTGAGGCGGCACCTCCTCACCAGCATCTTATAAGGAACACCTATTTACACTACCGTGCATAACACACACACCCTCACCCTCCCACACACAACCCCCCCCCCCCCCCCCGCCCCCTACCCACAACCACACACACCTCCTCACCAGCACCTTATCAGGAACACCTATTTACACTACCGTGCATAACACCCACACCCTCACCCTCCCACACACCAACACCCCCCCCACCCCCCACCCACAACCACACACACACACCACCTCACCAGCACCTTATCAGGAACACCTATTTACACTACCGTGCATAACACACACACCCACACCCTCACCCTCCCACACACCAACACACCCCCCACCCACAACCACACACACACCTCCTCACCAGCACCTTATCAGGAACACCTATTTACACTACCGTGCATAACACACACACCCACACCCTCACCCTCCCACACACCAACACCCCCCCACCCACAACCACACACACACACACCTCCTCACCAGCACCTTATCAGGAACACCTATTTACACTACCGTGCATAACACCCACACCCTCACCCTCCCACACACCAACACCCCCCCACCCACAACCACACACACACCTCCTCACCAGCACCTTATCAGGAACAACTATTTACACTACCGTGCATAACACACACACAGACCCACACCCTCTCGCACACCAACACCCCCCCCCCACCCACAACCACACACACCTCCTCACCAGCACCTTATAAGGAACACCTATTTACACTACCGTGCATAACACACACACACACCTCCTCACCAGCACCTTATAAGGAACACCTATTTACACTACTGTGCATAACACACACATACCTCCTCACCAGCACCTTATAAGGAACACCTATTTACACTACTGTGCATAACACACACACACACCTCCTCACCAGCACCTTATAAGGAACACCTATTTACACTACCGTGCATAACACACACACCCTCACCCTCCCACACACCAACACCCCCCCACCCCCCACCCACAACCACACACACACCTCCTCACCAGCACCTTATCAAGAACACCTATTTACACTACCGTGCATAACACACACACAACCCCACAGACACCCCACACACACATCTCCCACCCACAACCACACACCAACACCCCCCCCCCCCCACACACACACACACACCCCCACACCCCTTACACCACACACACACACACATACACCCCCCGCACTCACACACCCCACCCCGCACGCACACACCCCACAGGATGGCAGTGAGGCCTTGAAATGGAATGGTTTAAAGCAGGGTTCTCAACTCCAGTCCTCAAGACCCAAACAGCAGCAAGTCGGGTTTTCAGGATATCCCTGCTTCAGCACAGGTGGCTCAATCAGTCGCTCAGTCTTTTTACTGCACCACCTGTGCTGAAGCCGAGATCCTGAAAACCTGGCCTGTTGGGGGGGAGGGGGGGCGGGGATTCTTTAAGACTGAAGCCCCCTTCCCTAGAGTACATCTGCTATATTACCAACAAACACTTTGGGTCAACTTCCTATTTAAAGATAATGTGACTTTATTCTAGGAGAAGTCCCTTTTTCTTTGCTTTCTAAGCCTGAATATGGTATAAATATTTCGAACATATGGTTTATTTCCCTTCACGTTTACATAACAGTACAGTTTGGTGAAATCGGGCGCATTACCGCCAATCTCTATTAATCCGCATCGACCCCAGGAAGAGATGTTTTTTACCGTGATAATATTTTTTTCTTACAAAGGGCTGCAGGGCTGAGGACCCCTGTCCCACGAAGCTGGCAATCTAATTTGCTCGGAGCACACGGGCGATTTAACTCTGCCAGTGCCGCAGGGAACTTATTACGTGTGCTTGTAATACCTTCCGACTCCTGTTCAACCCCCTGAAAGCCGCCGGCGCCGCCTCTGTCCTGTGAAATGGAATGAGATGTTGGAGTTTAACCTTTTTTTTTTTTCCAGGCAACCCCCAGTACAGCCAGCAGACGGGATACCAGCAGGGCGGCGCTCCACAGCAAACATACCCGCAGCAGCAATATTCCAACCAGCAGAACTACACCGGGCAGCAGCAGGCATACGGTAAGGAGGACCGGTGTCCGTGGGGTGCTGAGTGGCCAGCTCCAGTCCTCTAGGGCAACCAACAGGTCAGGTATTTAGGATATCCCTGCGCAGTCAAAGACTACACCACCACTGAAGTAACCTGAAAACCTGACCTGTTGATGGCCCTTGTGGACTGGAGTTGCCCACCTCTGCTCTACCCAGTGCTGGAGAAGAGATCACTGGCGTAGGGAAGGCGGCTTCACGCGATATAGGGTAAGGGTCTTTTCCCTTCCGTCGTTTCCAAGGCGGTATTGCGTGTTAACCCCTTGGTTGCAGAGCAATGCTTGGCTGGATCCTCCGGCAGCCAATGAGCCAACCTTTACGCTCTTTGCAGGTATTGCGGCATGTTGGGCGGTTACTTTTTTACTCTACGGACATAAAACACAGGAGGGGGGTTCCTGGTCCAAAGAGCTTACAATCTAGGGGTTGTGGTAAGAGGTTTAAGAGTGAATTGCTTTAGGAATCCCAAGCGGTGGGAGAAGATGAGACCGCAGCACTGCAAATAAAAACTAACATAAACCTCATTATAACATGGATATGTTGTAAATCATTTATTTAAAAATATAAAAGAAATGTGTCCTGTGTTTAAAAGGGCTGAGCACAGTACAACTGCTTTTTTTTTTAATATAGTATTTCAGCCACTCCGAGAGGGTGTTTGGTAACAGGCCAGGTTTTCAAGGCGTTTGCAGATAAGGGAGATTTTTTTTGTTTAGGCGTGACGTAGTGTGACGAGCTTTGGCATTGTACATAGCGATGCACATCGGGTATCTGGGTTTCCTCTGGCCAGAAGAGCTTGCAATCTGATGTTCGGTGTCTGTCCCTCTCCCCAGTCCCTGCGCAAGGGGCGTCCTCTCAGTATTCCGGCTACCAGCAGGGGCAGAGCCAGCAATACGGAAGCTACCGGGCATCTCAGGCAGCGCCAACTGCCCAGCAACAGCGACAATATGGGTACGAGCAGGTATGTCCCACGCCCCCCCCGCCCGCCTGTATGTTGTACTTGTCTATGTAAGGGAGAGACGGCATGTGTGCCCCAGGTGTAGTGTTCCTGACGGCCTGCGCTAAAGTGACCGACGCAGTGTAGCATAGAGCTGGTGTAGGACTGGACCCCGTGCTTTCCCGCTGGGCCTTTACCAGCAGAGCTCTCCTTCCCATGCAAATAGTAGAGATCAGATGTGGTCGTATAACACTCTCACTTGCGCGCACACTCACTCGCGCGCACACTCAAAAGGGAACAGGGCACTCCTTACCAAAAGTATGTAATGAGTATAGGCGCTGGGTGAGGAAGGTCCCATAGTCGCCTGAAACGCTGGTATCATTTCTGGAGCACAATACAAGTAACTTTATTCAAGATACTGTGTGTGTGTGTGTGTGTGTGTGTGTGTGTGTGTGTGTGTGTGTGTGTGTCACTTTTGTTATATCCCCATGGCACACAATGATTATATTTTGTCCAACAACGCTGTTTTTCCTCCGTTTCTTTCTGCCAGGGCCAGTATGGAAACTACCAGCAATAAGAAACCCGTGTCGCCCATCTGATTTTCTTCCGATGGCCGCGCCCTTGGAGCTAGCAGGACTTTTTCGGTCCCTTGTAAAATATTCGTCCCTCTCCCCTTGCCGCAGCAGGCAGGGGACGGAGGGGAGAGATCCAAAAACATTTTTTCCTGGTGCATCAAACAGCACAAGATTTATCAAAGAAAAAAAAAAAAATCCCCTTGAAAGCAACTACTAAATCTGGTACTGTTTTATGCCGCTGTTAACCCTTGCTGTACCACACCCTCCCGCGCCCCTCCAACCCCCACCTTAATGTATGTGAGTAGTGATGCTATCTCCCATGGGAGCAGCACCCAGCTCCGCTGTGTGGGGTTCTGTCCTCCGATACAACGTTTCTATTCATTCCCATTCGTGACGTTACAGAGTAGCGAGTTATCGGGGCGTTGGTTCCTGGCCAGATCCGTAACCAAGTGATAAATCGGCGCTGCTTTGCGAGCCGGGAAGGCTGCGTGGCCCGATCAGTGTGAGGACGCCCGTGTCCCCCCCCCCCCCCCTCGCCTGTTTGCGAATGTTTTTCCGAAAACTTGCGCTGTAGCGAGACGCACTTGCAGATTTACCTGCGGAATCCGCTAAATGGCCAAACGTCCCTTTTTCGCGGTTTTTATTTCCACGTAAAGCAGCGTTCTCCGTATCGTCTGATTTTTCACCCGCAGCAATGCGACATCGTCGCGACATGGCAAAAGTCCTCGTTTAAAAAAAAAAAAAATTCTCCCGGCAAAATGGGAAATTTAAAGCTTAATCCAAGGAAGATTTTTAATTTATTTATTTATTTTTTTGCAGTTTGGTGTTTTGTGAACTTTGTTTTTTTTTTAATGCGTCAATTTTGTGCTGGCGAGCGACTGTTTTATCCGTCTCAACCATCGTATTCCTCCGCCGGCATCTCGTACAGAACCGTTTACGGAGCTCTCTGATTGGCTCTCGCTGTTGTCATGGATCCAGTTAACCTGTACAGCGGCAGGGGATGCCGGGGCAGGGGAGCCGGGGCAGGCTCGGTGATGAAGGGGATTAACCAGTCTTTTCACCGAGCTATTACAAAGGCGATTCGGCTTCTGTGTGTGTTTTCATAGAACAGTTCTCCATGGGGGCATTTAAAAGAACTGTACCCGACGCGGACTCCTGCCAGATGTACCCTGCTTCAGCACAGGTGGCTCAGTCATTATGGTGACATCAGCCACCAACAGACCAGGTATTAGAAATATCCCTGCTTCAGCACAGGTGCGTCATAATGACGGAGCCAGCTGTGCTGCAGCAGGGAAATTGCTAATACGTGGCCCTTGTGGACTGGAGTTGGCCACCCCCGCTTTTGGGGTTATATTCTGTAATATAATTATAGGGGGCTTATTCGGTATCCACCGCGGCGGCTGTTGGGGGGGCAGAAATCCCCGCAGACGTCAATGCGGATTTTCGTCTTAAAATACCCCCGACTGCCACTTCGTAGGTAACAGAATTAACCCCATAGTGCGGCGCCGGCCCCTACTGCCACATTACTAACAGGACTGTCCTAGCTCCGTGGTGTTTCTGTGTAATTTGTCATTTCGACTCCTGTCTTCAAGAGCCACCAACAAGCCAGGTGTTCCAGATATTCCTGCTTCAGCACAGGTGGCTCACTCATTCTGACTGGGCCACTTGTGTAGAAGCAGGGATATCCTTAAAACCTGACCTGTTGGTGGCCCTTTCGAACTGGAGTTGGCCACTCCTGGAATAGAGTAACCCAGGGGGGCGCAGACTGGGGAGCGCGGCGGTGGCAGATACATTCCGGGGGAGGCGCGAAGCTTCTGCAACTTCCCTTACCTGCTCTTCAGTGACGCGTCGCCATGACAACGCAGTGTCATATGACACGTGGAGCCCGAGAGCAGGTAAGGGGGGGGGGGGGGCAAACTGAAAAGTTTGCGCACCCTTGGAGTAACCTACAAAGTAATTTACCACGAGTAAGGATTTCGAGGCAGCATCGGAGTATGAGTGAGCGCGGCGTTTGAAGAGTATATTTCTAGGAGCACTTTGGAGACGCAAACTGGCTTCTGTTTTCTGTCCTGATTTGTACATGAAATTCAGCATATTTGTTTTTAATAAGATATTTATTTAACACGTGGTTCATTTTAACCACTCAGTCGGTGAAATGAAGGAGGGGGTGTGGGGGGTGGGCAGGTCTGCTTTTAAATGGGGACAGGGGGCAGTTGACCCTGGACGGGCCTAATTCATGGTGCAATGCAGCGAATGCCCATCGTGCATATTTCATTGTGCGTTCCCAATCAAGGAAAATACATTTAATTGATCAAAGTTAGAGCACTCGACCGTCTTCATTTCTATTTCACACTTTTTGTGCAGCGCAGCAATGAGTTGCAGGCCCATCTGGGAGGATTAAAGATGGCTGCCCTTGCGATTTTCTAATAGCTGCTTCCTAACTCCGCACTGATCACGGGCCCCTCAGCGCTTACGCTGCAATCTTTCAGTTAAAGAGGCAATCTCTCCTAGGACCAAAGTGATCGCATTGCATTTTTTGTAAAGGGCTTGTATCTGGGTGATTAATAACCCTTTTTTTTTTTACCCAAATCTGCCTTCTATAAGTATTATTTATTTATTATTTAAAGTGAGACTTTGAGGGGGGTTTGATTTCCTCTGGCTGCTCCCTTCTGCGTGAGGTCACTGGGCGCTTGTACACACAGCTCCCCTCTTATCTTTATTGGCTCTCTGATACGGGGTAGAGAACGCTTGATTCACAGGCCCCTATCCCCATTCACAGGCCCCTATCCCCATTCACAGGCCCCTAACCCCATTCACAGGCCCCTATCCCCATTCACAGGCCCCTATCCCCATTCACAGGCCCCTATCCCCATTCACAGGCCCCTATCCCCATTCACAGGCCCCTATCCTCATTCACAGGCCCCTATCCCCATTCACAGGCCCCTATCCCCATTCACAGGCCCCTATCCCCATTCACAGGCCCCTATCCCCATTCACAGGCCCCTACCCCCATTCACAGGCCCCTACCCCCATTCACAGGCCCCTACCCCCATTCACAGGCCCCTACCCCCATTCACAGGCCCCTATCCCCATTCACAGGCCCCTATGAAACTCAGCGGGCTGATTAGGTGGTGTCGCAGCTGACCCGGGGCATGTGGTACAGTCTCTGCCCTTTTGTTTTTTTACTTGTTGCAGTTACATGGGCAGCACTAGTAATCAGTACTGGGACCAACACGCGGGGCGGCAGCTGCTGTGTCGCATCACTGAGGGCTTTCAGATCATGTTATTTGCACCATGCTACTGCCCCCCTTACAGTTTCAAAGCAGAGCTGGGGGTGGGTGACAGTGACAAGAGTCTGGTACAGCAGGGGGCTCAACTCCAGTCCTCAATAACCAACAGGCCAGGTTTTCAGGATATCCCTGCTACAGCACAGGTGGCTCAATCAGTCCCTGCTTCAGCGCTGGGATATCCTGAACACCTGTCCTGTTGGAGGGTGGGGGCGGGCTTGAGGAGTGGCGTTGAGCCCCCTGCTGTACAGGCCCGCCTGTACACCATGTCATTTTGTTTGTGTATTGCTGAATGTTTTAAACGAGCTTCATTTCCGAGGTCCGTGACAGGGGCTGTCGTGGACCTGCTTTTTAAGAAGAATATAAAAAGAAAATACAAACCTCCGTGGGAGTCTGTGTTATTTGCTGCACGCTTCATGCATACAGCGCTTCTGTTCGGTGTTATTTGCTGCACGCTTCATGCATACAGCGCTTCTGTTCGGCGTTATTTGCTGCACGCTTCATGCATACAGCGCTCCTGTTCTGTGTTATTTGCTGCACGCTTCATGCATACAGCGCTTCTGTTCTGCGTTTTGCTGCACGCTTCATGCACACAGCGCTTCTGTTCTGTGTTATTTGCTGCACACTTCATGCATACAGCGCTTCTGTTCTGTGTTATTTGCTGCACGCTTCATGCATACAGCGCTTCTGTTCTGCGTTTTGCTGCACGCTTCATGCACACAGCGCTTCTGTTCTGTGTTATTTGCTGCACACTTCATGCATACAGCGCTTCTGTTCTGTGTTATTTGCTGCACGCTTCATGCATACAGCGCTTCTGTTCTGCGTTTTGCTGCACGCTTCATGCACACAGCGCTTCTGTTCTGTGTTATTTGCTGCACGCTTCATGCATACAGCGCTTCTGTTCTGCGTTATTTGCTGCACGCTTCATGCACACAGCGCTTCTGTTATGCGTTATTTGCTGCACGCTTCATGCATACAGCGCTTCTGTTCTGTGTTATTTGCTGCACGCTTCATGCATACAGCGCTTCTGTTCTGCGTTATTTGCTGCACGCTTCATGCATACAGCGCTTCTGTTCTGTGTTATTTGCTGCACGCTTCATGCATACAGCGCTTCTGTTCTGCGTTATTTGCTGCACGCTTCATGCATACAGCGCTTCTGTTCTGCGTTATTTGCTGCACGCTTCATGCATACAGCGCTTCTGTTCTGCGTTATTTTCTGCACGCTTCATGCATACAGCGCTTCTGTTCTGCGTTATTTGCTGCACGCTTCATGCATTCAGCGCTTCTGTTCTGCGTTATTTGCTGCACACTTCATGCATACAGCGCTTCTGTTCTGCGTTAACTTGCAGTTAACACACGGCTCGTGTTTTTGTTAAGAGAGGAGGGAGAACGCAAGTTTTTTTTTTTTTTTTCATGGGACACAAGATTAATCCTCAGATCCGGCAGTTTAATTGAGCTAGAAACCCCCCCACCCCAGAGATGTATAAACGAGAAGTTAGAAAATTATATGATCCTTTATCATATACTCCTACTATTACCCCATATAACCGCTCCCTATAACTTCTATTGCTCCATATAACCGCTCCCTATTACTTCTCCTATAACCCCGTATAACCGCTCCCTATAACTCCTCCTCTTGCTCCATATAACCGCTCCCTATAACTCCTCCTATTACCCCGTATAACCGCTCCCTATAACTCCTCCTATTACCCCGTATAACCGCTCCCTATAACTCCTATTACCCCATATAACCGCTCCCTATAACTCCTCCTATTACCCCGTATAACCGCTCCCTATAACTCCTCCTATTACCCCGTATAACCGCTCCCTATAACTCCTCCTATTACCCCGTATAACCGCTCCCTATAACTCCTATTACCCCGTATAACCGCTCCCTATAACTCCTCCTATTACCCCGTATAACCGCTCCCTATAACTCCTCCTATTACCCCGTATAACCGCTCCCTATAACTCCTCCTATTACCCCGTATAACCGCTCTCTATAACTCCTATTACCCCATATAACCGCTCCCTATAACTCCTCCTATTACCCCATATAACCGCTCCCTATAACTCCTCCTATTACCCCGTATAACCGCTCCCTATAACTCCTCCTATTACCCCGTATAACCGCTCTCTATAACTTCTATTACCCCGTATAACCGCTCCCTATAACTCCTCCTATTACCCCATATAACCGCTCCCTATAACTCCTCCTATTACCCCGTATAACCGCTCCCTATAACTCCTCCTATTACCCCGTATAACCGCTCCGTATAACCGCTTCCTATAACTCCTCCTATTACCCCGTATAACCGCTTCCTATAACTCCTCCTATTACCCCGTATAACCGCTCCCTATAGCGTGTGCGTCCCAAACATTCGCCAATGATGTCTGTATTTATTTAGTTATTTAAAGAATGGGAAATACATCTCGGCAGAAAATGCTACAGTCCTAAATCTGGATTATATTATGTCCCGGCGTCACAGGGGTTAAGGGAAGTTGACATCCAGTTTGAAGAGCTTCTGAACTACAAAACAGAGCATGCTGGGAACCTGACCGGAAGTGATGTCAGAGGAAGACTTTTGGCGATGAGACTCCTGTAAGGTAACATGTGCAGAGAAAGTGTCACCGACACGGAGGCATTGTGACAACTGGGACTCTGGCAGCCTGAAGGACAGGGGAGAGGGGGCAGTGCCTGAGAGAGGGGACAGGGGGCTGAGAGAGAAGGGACAGGGAGAGGAGGCAGTGCCTGAGAGAGGGGACAGGGGGCTGAGAGCGAAGGGACAGGGAGAGGAGGCAGTGCCTGAGAGACGGGACAGGGGGCTGAGAGCGAAGGGACAGGGAGAGGAGGCAGTGCCTGAGAGAGGGGACAGGGGGCTGAGAGCGAAGGGACAGGGAGAGGGGGCAGTGCCTGAGAGAGGGGACAGGGGGCTGAGAGCGAAGGGACAGGGAGAGGGGGCAGTGCCTGAGAGAGGGGACAGGGGGCTGAGAGCGAAGGGACAGGGAGAGGGGGCAGTGCCTGAGAGAGGGGACAGGGGGCTGAGAGCGAAGGGACAGGGAGAGGAGGCTGGGAGAGGGAAGAGGGGACAGGGAGAGGGGGCAGTGCCTGAGAGAGGGGACAGGGAGAGGAGGCTGGGAGAGGGGAGAGGGGGCAGTGCCTGAGAGACGGGACAGGGGGCTGAGAGCGAAGGGACAGGGAGAGGGGGCAGTGCCTGAGAGAGGGGACAGGGGGCTGAGAGCGAAGGGACAGGGAGAGGAGGCAGTGCCTGAGAGAGGGGACAGGGGGCTGAGAGCGAAGGGACAGGGAGAGGGGGCAGTGCCTGAGAGAGGGGACAGGGAGAGGAGGCAGTGCCTGAGAGACGGGACAGGGGGCTGAGAGCGAAGGGACAGGGAGAGGGGGCAGTGCCTGAGAGAGGGGACAGGGGGCTGAGAGCGAAGGGACAGGGAGAGGAGGCAGTGCCTGAGAGAGGGGACAGGGGGCTGAGAGCGAAGGGACAGGGAGAGGGGGCAGTGCCTGAGAGAGGGGACAGGGGGCTGAGAGCGAAGGGACAGGGAGAGGAGGCTGGGAGAGGGAAGAGGGGACAGGGAGAGGGGGCAGTGCCTGAGAGAGGGGACAGGGAGAGGAGGCTGGCAGAGGGGACAGTGGCTGAGAGAAGGGACAGGGAGAGGAGGACGGGGGCTGTTAGCAGGGGGCTGAGAGAGGGGACAGGGAGAGGAGGACGGGGGCTGAGGGAGAGGAGGATGGGGGCTGTTAGCAGGGGGCTGAGAGAGAAGGGCGGGGGCTGAGAGAGGGGACAGGGGCTGAGGGGGACAGGGGCTGAGGGAGAGGAGGATGGGGGCTGTTTGTTAGCAGGGGACAGGGAGAGGAGGACGGGGGCTGTTAGCAGGGAACGGGGCTGAGATGTTTCAGAGGGATCGATACATGTGTTATTACACCGTACGCTTGTTTTCAGCCATGTCGGAGCTGGGGTGACATGTAATCCTTTTGATCACTGAGAGGGTGAAACCAGCACCTGAGCTCTGTGTATAAACTGGGATACACATACTCCCCATAATGTCTGCTCCTCATAATGTCTGCTCCTCGTATTAATGCAACGGGTGTCTTTGTTTAGGGGACAGGCACTCACCAAGATAATAATAATAATAATAATAGCATGTTCTTGTATAGCGCTGCTAGTTTTACATAGCGATTTACAGAGACATTTTGCAGGCACAGGTCCCTGCCCCGTGGAGCTTACAATCTATTTTTTGGTGCCTGAGGCACAGGGAGATAAAGTGACTCGCCCAAGGTCACAAGGAGCTGACACCGGGAATTGAACCAGGCTCCCCTGCCAGTGCCAGTCCGTGTCTTTACTCGCTGAGCCGCTCCTACACACACACACACACACACACACACACACACACACACACACACACACACACACACACACACACACACACACACACACACACACACACACACACACACACACACACACACACACACACACACACACACACACACACACACACACACACACACACACACACACACACACACACACACACACACACACACACCACCCCCCCACACCCGGACCGTTGATCCTTTCTTTCAATTAATACTATAATTGATCCAGATGTGCTGGTCTCCTTCATTTGTATGTATCCAGCTTTCACTGACCCGAGCCCCCTGATACACCATTGTATGCGTGCCTGACCGTTCCGGTATGTGTGTATAAAGTACAGAATCTTTATAATACGGCAGAGGGATGATACCGATGTGGCCCAGAAGCACATGTCAAAGCAGTTGTTAAAGTGACATGATGGTGGCTTGGTGCTGTGCACGGTGTATCCGGCAGTGACGCTTTGTAGGTAGGTATGTCAGCTCTCCGGCTGCGTGTGTTGACACACAGTGTACGACTGCGCTGGGCTCTGGCGTGCCAGCTGGTGCCTCCTCCGTCCGTGTCGCATGGCCCTCCCGTCTCATCGTGCCAGCGGCTTCTGTCCACCGGCTACCCGCTTTCTGCCAAGCACCGCGGACTGGTCAAGAGGAAGAGTGACCTGTCTGAGAAGAAGCTGGTGAGTGGAGGACAAGAGGTGACTCTCCTTCATCTCAGTCTCTCCTCCCTCTTTCTCTCCTCTCTTTCTCTCCCCTCTCTTTCTCTCCCCTCCCTTTCTCTCCCCTCCCTTTCTCTCCCCTCCCTTTCTCTCCCCTCCCTTTCTCTCCCCTCCCTTTCTCTCCCCTCCCTTTCTTCCTCTCTTTCTCTCCCCTCCCTTTCTTCCTCCCTTTCTCTCCCCTCCCTTTCTCTCCCCTCCCTTTCTTCCTCTCTTTCTCTCCCCTCCCTTTCTTCCTCTCTTTCTCTCCCCTCCCTTTCTTCCTCTCTTTCTCTCCCCTCCCTTTCTTCCTCTCTTTCTCTCCCCTCCCTTTCTTCCTCTCTTTCTCTCCCCTCCCTTTCTTCCTCTCTTTCTCTCCCCTCCCTTTCTTCCTCTCTTTCTCTCCCCTCCCTTTCTTCCTCTCTTTCTCTCCCCTCCCTTTCTTCCTCTCTTTCTCTCCCCTCCCTTTCTTCCTCTCTTTCTCTCCCCTCCCTTTCTTCCTCTCTTTCTCTCCCCTCCCTTTCTTCCTCTCTTTCTCTCCCCTCCCTTTCTTCCTCTCTTTCTCTCCCCTCCCTTTCTTCCTCTCTTTCTCTCCCCTCCCTTTCTTCCTCTTTTCCTCTTCTTGGGAAAGGGTTACCTCATTTAAATGTGATTTAATTCATGTTGGTAAGTGACACCTGGGCCTTAACCCCAGCAATGTATAGGAGGCCGCTCTGGCAGAGAAAGTGTTACGTGCTAATGACACAGGATGACTTCACTGACGCCATCACTTCCTTTCAGACGCGCTATTTTGTGGATCAACGCAGGGTCCGGGTGTTGGGGGGAGCGGGTGGGAAAGGAGCCAGCTGCTTCCTCAGCGAGCCCAGGAAAGAGTTTGGGGGTCCGGACGGAGGGGACGGAGGAAACGGGGGGCATGTGATCCTGAAAGGTAATGGATGGCTGGCAGTGAGTAACAGTGTTACACAGGGATACTGAGACAGTAAGAGTTACATTGTATCACTAAGCAGGCCTGGGTAACACTAAGTCTCCTTGGCATGGCCAGGAGAACTGGCTGCATGCCATCCCTACTCCTGAGTGCCTTGTTGCTTTGAAAATGAGTGTTGAATAATCCAAATTGCTCTGCAGTGTGTTGCGAGCCCCTCTGACAGTGAAGGGGTTAATATGGTCTCACCCCATTTAGGAAGGGATACCGCAACCTTTTAAGACACCTTTTTATAAACATTGCTTTGGTTTCCCACCGCACTATGTATGTACATACGTACCACCAGCCATGTACTTGGCGTGTCACAGCAGTGACATAATAACATAACACATAATGGGAAGAAGCGCTTCCGACATAAACGTAGCATTGGGAAAAGGAGTCCCTGCCCCGCAGAGCTTACACTCTCATGAGGTCACGTCTCTGTCTTGCAGTGGAGCCACGCGTGAAGTCGCTGTCCGCCATCGTCCCGGTGTATCGGGGTAATGACGGGGCTCCCGGAGGCACCAAGAACTGTTATGGAAGCTGTGGTCCGAGCCTGTATATCAGGGTGATTATATCTTTATTCAGACAGCGCCAAGCCGCACGCGCGGCACGTCACAGAGATATAATACAGGGGAGTGCCGTGTACACCGCGGCAGAAGGAAGTCCCTACCCCGAAGGGCTTACCATCTAAAAGTGTGAGGGTTCCAGAGAACACACGGTACCACTGCTTTTTATTAATACGTGCACACACACAGATGTGCCAGACTTCATTGTTCCCTCTTGGTGGGGTATGTAGTGATATTTTGCACCAACGCTGCCACTGAATCCTATGGAAAGAGGGGGATATTCTGCATTGTAACGGGTTACGCCGCGTTATGGGGGACCCGTGAAGCCTGTTGTGTACTGGTCCATTTCCACGGCAAACAAAAAGGCATTTCTTCGGTTCCTTGGAACATGGCCGGGTACATCTTGGTGTCGTTCAACTGCATCATTCTTGTCATATCGATTTATTATTATTATTATTTATAAATAAACATTGCAAATCCCCCCTCCCCCCCCCCCCCCCCCCCCCCCCCCAAATAAGTGCGTCATGGATTATCCTGTGAGAGAAATCATTGCATGCCCATCTGGCAAAGGGGTTCAAGTCTTTGTAGTGGGAGTTTCGGTTGTGTGAGCATGTGGCTGCTTTTGTATCCCAGCTCCTTTGGTACAATAACGATAGATTGCAAGCTCTTGGGATCAGCCGGTGGTAACTCTCTGCATTCTCAGGTCCCTCTCGGCACAGTAGTGAAAGAGGACGGCAGGCTCGTCGCTGACCTGTCCCAGCCAGGGGAGGAATTTGTGGCGGCTCAGGGAGGTTTCGGGGGCAAAGGAAACCGATTCTTCCTCAGCAACGAGAACCGAGCCCCGGTGACGGCCACGCCGGGCGAGCCGGGCGAGGAAAGGGTTCTGCAGCTGGAGCTTAAAACCATGGCACATGCTGGGATGGTGAGGGGTCACTGTGCCGATCCTCAGGGGTGCGGCGTGCTGATTGGGCGACCAGTACGAGATGATATCACAATGAGGTCACATCTAACGGCTGTCAGAATAATAATAATAGCATGTTCTTGTATAGCGCTGCTAGTTTTACGTAGCGCTTTACAGAGACATTTTGCAGGCACAGGTCCCTGCTTCGTGGAGCTTACAATCTGTTTTTGGTGCCTGAGGCACAGGGATATAAAGTGATTTGCCCAAGGTCACAAGGAGCCGACACCGGGAATTGAACCAGGTTCACACTCAGTGCCAGAGTCAGTGTCTTTACTCACTGAGCTGCTCCTTCAATAATGCACTATGACATCATTCAGAATAAGAGACGTTCTAATAACGCCCTATGACATCATACACAATATGGGCTGTTCTAATATTGCCCTATGACATCATATGTAATAAGGGCTGTTCTAATATTGCCCTATGACATCATATGTAATAAGGGCTGTTCTAATAATGCCCTATGACATCATACACAATAAGGGCTGTTCTAATAATGCCCTATGACATCATATGCAATAAGGGTTTGTATAACAATACATCATATACAATAAGGCTTATTTAAAACAATGTGTGTATATCTTTATATAGTCTGGTATAGGAATCACACAAGGCACTGCGGATGTTTCTAAATGCTATTTAATGAGCCAAAAAACTTAGCGACGTTTCGACCAAAACGCTCACCACTTGAAAAAGACCGCTTTGGTCGAAACGTCGCTAAGTTTTTTGGCTCATTAAATAGCATTTAGAAACATCCGCAGTGCCTTGTGTTATTCCTATACCAGTGTGTGAGTTGGGTTTCCAGCAGAACTTCTTTCCACATACGGGCACCGGTAAATATAAATGATTTTGTATCTTATGGTGTGCTGTAGTAATCCTCATTTTGCGCTATATCTTTATATCGCGCCATTCATGTACACGGCGCTTTACAATACACATGACATAATAATATAGCACACAGGGAATAAGCGCTTCAGACAAAACAATAGGAAAAGGAGTCCCTGCCCCGAAGAGCTTACAATCTAAGTGGTAGGTAGGAAGGTCGTACAGAGGTAGTAGGAGGGCGTTGTGTAAGTGCGTCTGCAGGGGGGCAAGGTCGGTGCATCCGAGATTTATAGTATAGTAACCATGTACTATCACGTGATATAGGATCATGCCTGTCCTGTTTTCCAGGTGGGGTTTCCCAATGCGGGGAAGTCCTCTCTGCTGCGTCTTCTTTCCAACGCCCGCCCCGCTGTGGCGTCGTACCCCTTCACCACCCTTAACCCGCACGTGGGGGTCATTCAGTATCCGGATCACGAGCAGATCGCTGGTAAGTGGCTTTCCGTCCCGCAGACTTCGACCGATGCCTTCAAATCTAGCCCGGACCCAGTGAGGGGCCCTAATATTCCAGGGGAGCATCGCACACACGTGTTCCCCTCCCGGTGGGGCCGTTATCTGCATGTCATTAAAGGGTCGCGTGGAAATAAATCGCTTTCTGCTGGTAAAGCGCCCGTTTCGTTCTCCATGTAAGAGCTCTGATCTTGAACTTAAGCGGTTTTTCATTCAGGAAATAGAAGTGGTGGCATATTAATGCCCGGGGGGTTAAAATGAAGCCCGGTGCAGTGTGCAGGTCACCGTGGTATCCTCAGAAGCTGGAGATTAGGAAAATCAGGTGTTTTAACACTTTTTCTGTTTTTTAAGGGAAGGGCGTGCTCATATGAGTTTCTGGGGGGAGCCGGGGATTGGGGGGGGGAGACTGGGATTTGGGGAGCAGGGAATTAGGGGGGGAGTCTGGGATTTGGGGAGCGGGGAATTGAGGGGGGGGAGCCTGGGATTTGGGGAGCAGGGAATTGGGGGGGGGAGCCTGGGATTTGGGGAGCGGGGGATTGGGGGGGGGAGCCTGGGATTTGGAAAGCGGGGGATTTTCGGGGGGGGGAGCATGGGATTTGGGGGGCGAGTTGCTACTTTATATAATGAAATTATAAAAAAATACATGAAGAGATCTCTCTTTTTTTTTTTTTGTTTTTTGTTTCAATCAATTTGTATTTGTTTTCCAGTTATAATCAGGGGGGGTATGTGTAGGGTGGATATAGAACAAAAAAGAAGGGGTGGGTGGGACAAAACCCACCAACATAATTAAATGAACAGTACAATACAGAAATATTTCTTCTTAATAACTGTAGAAATAATATTCAACAATAATAATAGGCCATGTTCGGAGGGGGGCGAGGCAAGAGGCGTTGGTGGTAACAGTCCTACTAATTTCCTGGACTTTAGCTAGACTTTGGTTTGTAACCTTGGCGGGGTTTTTTTTAACGTAGATCCCGTAAGGGACGGGGGGAGATAATGGGATTTCACCACGTGTGGTCCGTGCGTCGGGAATACGTTAGTGAAGCGTTGCAGAATGTATTAACTCCAATCATCGTAACATCGGACGCCCCGCTGTGCGCGAAAATCTATTGGTGTATTTTATATGGACAGGATTAATTCAGACGTTCTTCTCCCAGCGCTATTACTGCGTGACTTAAGTGGCCTCGCTGCGATTTGAACACACGTGCAATCCTACATAGCTTGGGGTGGGGGGTGGAGGGCGAGTGGGGGGGAACGACCTTAAACTAATGTAACCATGCTAAAAGCAAATATTAGGCCCGGGGTAGAGATGGCACTGCCATGAGTATACTGGGGACTTAAGTGACATTGCCATTTTAAGACAACAAACTGCTACAGTGCAGGGAAATGTATAAAGGTGACACGGTGTTCCTCTGTTACTCACACACGCTCTGTTACTCACACCGCTCCTTCCTCTCTATTACTCACACTACTCACTCCCCTCTGTTACTCACACCCGGCTCCCTCCCCTCTGTTACTCACACCCGGCTCCCTCCCCCTCCTGTTACTCACACCCGGCTCCCTCCCCCTCCTGTTACTCACACCCGGCTCCCTCCCCCTCCTGTTACTCACACCCGGCTCCCTCCCCCTCCTGTTACTCACACCCGGCTCCCTCCCCCTCCTGTTACTCACACCCGGCTCCCTCCCCCTCCTGTTACTCACACCCGGCTCCCTCCCCCTCCTGTTGCTCACACCCGGCTCCCTCCCCCTCCTGTTGCTCACACCCGGCTCCCTCCCCCTCCTGTTGCTCACACCCGGCTCCCTCCCCCTCCTGTTACTCACACCCGGCTCCCTCCCCCTCCTGTTACTCACACCCGGCTCCCTCCCCCTCCTGTTACTCACACCCGGCTCCCTCCCCCTCCTGTTACTCACACCCGGCTCCCTCCCCCTCCTGTTACTCACACCCGGCTCCCTCCCCCTCCTGTTACTCACACCCGGCTCCCTCCCCCTCCTGTTACTCACACCCGGCTCCCTCCCCTTCTGTTACTCACACCCGGCTCCCTCCCCCTCCTGTTACTCACACCCGGCTCCCTCCCCTCCTGTTACTCACACCCGGCTCCTCCCCCTCCTGTTACTCACACCCGGCTCCCTCCCCCTCCTGTTACTCACACCCGGCTCCCTCCCCCTCCTGTTACTCACACCCGGCTCCCTCCCCCTCCTGTTACTCACACCCGGCTCCCTCCCCCTCCTGTTACTCACACCCGGCTCCCTCCCCCTCCTGTTACTCACACCCGGCTCCCTCCCCCTCCTGTTACTCACACCCGGCTCCCTCCCCCTCCTGTTACTCACACCCGGCTCCCTCCCCCTCCTGTTACTCACACCCGGCTCCCTCCCCCTCCTGTTACTCACACCCGGCTCCCTCCCCCTCCTGTTACTCACACCCGGCTCCCTCCCCCTCCTGTTACTCACACCCGGCTCCCTCCCCCTCCTGTTACTCACACCCGGCTCCCTCCCCCTCCTGTTACTCACACCCGGCTCCCTCCCCCTCTTACTCACACCCGGCTCCCTCCCCTCCTGTTACTCACACCCGGCTCCCTCCCCCTCCTGTTACTCACACCCGGCTCCCTCCCCCTCCTGTTACTCACACCCGGCTCCCTCCCCCTCCTGTTACTCACACCCGGCTCCCTCCCCCTCCTGTTACTCACACCCGGCTCCCTCCCCCTCTGTTACTCACACCCGGCTCTCTCCCCCTCTGTTACTCACACCCGGCTCCCTACCCTCTGTTACTCACACCCGGCTCTCTCCCCCTCTGTTACTCACACCCGGCTCTCTCCCCCTCTGTTACTCACACCCGGCTCCCTCCCCCTCTGTTACTCACACCCGGCTCCCTCCCCCCTCTGTTACTCACACCCGGCTCCCTCCCCCTCTGTTACTCACACCCGGCTCCCTCCCCTCTGTTACTCACACCCGGCTCCCTCCCCCTCTGTTACTCACACCCGGCTCCCTCCCCCTCTGTTACTCACACCCGGCTCCCTCCCCTTCTGTTACTCACACCCGGCTCCCTCCCCCTCTGTTACTCACACCCGGCTCCCTCCCCTCTGTTACTCACACCCGGCTCCCTCCCCTCTGTTACTCACACCCGGCTCCCTCCCCCTCTGTTACTCACACCCGGCTCCCTCCCCTCTGTTACTCACACCGGCTCCCTCCCCCTCTGTTACTCACACCCGGCTCCCTCCCCTCTGTACTCACACCCGGCTCCCTCCCCTCTGTTACTCACACCCGGCTCCCTCCCCCTCTGTTACTCACACCCGGCTCCCTCCCCCCTCTGTTACTCACACCCGGCTCCCTCCCCCTCTGTTACTCACACCCGGCTCCCTCCCCCTCCTGTTACTCACACCCGCTCCCTCCCCCTCCTGTTACTCACACCGGCTCCCTCCCC
>NC_134497.1:7016012-7023512 GCF_040206685.1 Ascaphus truei
GAGGGGGGACAGGAGGGGGGGACAGTGGACAGGAGGGGGGGACCGTGGACAGGAGGGGGACAGGAGGGGGGGACAGTGGACAAGAGGGGGGGACAGGAGGGGGGGACAGGAGGGGGGGACAGTGGACAAGAGGGGGGACAGTGGACAAGAGAGGGGGGACAGTGGACAAGAGGGAGGGGACAGTGGACAGGAGGGGGGACAGTGGACAGGAGGGGGGACAGTGGACAGGAGGGGGGGGACAGTGGACAGGAGGGGGGACAGTGGACAGGAGGGGGGGACAGTGGACAGGAGGGGGGACAGTGGACAGGAGGGGGGACAGTGGACAGGAGGGGGGGGACAGGAGGGGGGACAGTGGACAGGAGGGGGGGACAGTGGACAGGAGGGGGGGGACAGTGGACAGGAGGGGGGACAGTGGACAGGAGGGGGGACAGTGGACAGGAGGGGGGACAGTGGACAGGAGGGGGGGACAGGAGGGGGGACAGTGGACAGGAGGGGGGGGACAGTGGACAGGAGGGGGGACAGTGGACAGGGGGGGGGCAGTGGACAGAAGGGGGGACAGGAGGGGGGGGGGACAGTGGACAGGAGGGGGGGACAGGTGGACAGGAGGGGGGGACAGTGGACAAGAGGGGGGGACAGTGGACAAGAGGGGGGGACAGTGGACAAGAGGGGGGGACAGTGGACAAGAGGGGGACAGTGGACAAGAGGGGGGACAGTGGACAGGAGGGGGGGACAGTGGACAGGAGGGGGGGACAGTGGACAGGAGGGGGGGGGACAGTGGACAGGGGGGGACAGTGGACAGGAGGGGGGGGACAGGATGGGGGGACAGTGGACAGGAGGGGGGGGGACAGTGGACAAGAGGGGGGGCAGTGGACAGGAGGGGGGGACAGTGGACAGGAGGGGGAGGAGAGTGGACAGGAGGGGGAGGAGAGTGGACAGGAGGGGGAGGAGAGTGGACAGGAGGGTTAGGAGAGTGGACAGGAGGGGGAGGAGAGTGGACAGGAGGGTGAGGAGAGTGGACAGGAGGGTTAGGAGAGTGGACAGGAGGGTTAGGAGAGTGGACAGGAGGGTTAGGAGAGTGGACAGGAGGGTTAGGAGAGTGGACAGGAGGGGGAGGAGAGTGGACAGGAGGGGGAGGAGAGTGGACAGGAGGGGGGGAGAGTGGACAGGAGGGGGGGTGACAGTGTAACACACAGTGTAACACACACAAAGTGTCACACACAGTGTCACACACACACAGTGTCACACAGTGACACACACACGTCACCTCTCCTTCCGGCCGCCGCCATGTTACTTAGTCCGCGAGGGAGGGCAAGTGGAGCGGGGAGGGAGGTGAGTGGAGAGGGAGTGGAGCGGGAGGGAGGTGAGTGGAGGGGAGGGGAGTGTGTGTGTGTGTGTGTGTGTGTGTGTGTTTTTTGGACCTTTGGCCCGTCACTCCACCTCAGGCCAATGAGAGGTGTGCGGGGCGGGCGGGCCAAGGGACCAATGAGATTGCCGCTAGGGACAGGGAACACAGTGAAACCTACATACATACATACAATGCTTTCAGAAATATATAGTAGATTCGAGTTTTATGTATATGATTTAATAAATATATATTTTTTAATGGAAGTAAATTCTGCACTAAATTATTTTGTCTGCATATTTGTTTTCTTTGCTCGCTTTTTGGTGGGCGAGCCCCTGGCACACCTTGCTCTTTGGTGGGCGAGCCCCTGGCACACCTTGCTCTTTGGTGGGCGAGCCCCTGGCACACCTTGCTCTTTGGTGGGCAAGCCCCTAGCACACCTCGCTCTTTGGGAGGCAAGCCCCTGGCACACCTTGCTCTTTGGTGGGCAAGCCCCTGGCACACCTTGCTCTTTGGTGGGCAAGCCCCTGGCACACCTTGCTCTTTGGGGGGCAAGCCCCTGGCACACCTCGCTCTTTGGTGGGCAAGCCCCTGGCACACCTCGCTCTATGGTGGGCAAGCCCCTGGCACACCTCGCTCTTTGGTGGGCAAGCCCCTGGCACACCTTGCTCTTTGGGGGGCAAGCCCCTGGCACACCTCGCTCTTTGGTGGGCAAGCCCCTGGCACACCTCGCTGTTTGGTGGGCGAGCCCCTGGCACACCTCGCTCTTTGGTGGGCGAGCCCCTGGCACACCTCGCTCTTTGGTGGGCGAGCCCCTGGCACACCTTGCTCTTTGGGGGACGAGCCCCTGGCACACCTTGCTCTTTGGGGGGCAAGCCCCTGGCACACCTTGCTCTTTGGGGGGCAAGCCCCTGGCACACCTCGCTCTTTGGGGGGCAAGCCCCTGGCACACCTTGCTCTTTGGTGGGCAAGCCCCTGGCACACCTTGCTCTTTGGTGGGCAAGCCCCTGGCACACCTTGCTCTTTGGTGGGCAAGCCCCTGGCACACCTCGCTCTTTGAGGGGCAAGCCCCTGGCACACCTTGCTCTTTGGTGGGCAAGCCCCTGGCACACCTCGCTCTTTGGTGGGCAAACCCCTGGCACACCTTGCTCTTTGGTGGGCAAGCCCCTGGCACACCTCGTTCTATGGTGGGCAAGCCCCTGGCACACCTCGCTCTTTGGTGGGCAAGCCCCTGGCACACCTTGCTCTTTGGGGGGCAAGCCCCTGGCACACCTCGCTCTTTGGTGGGCAAGCCCCTGGCACACCTCGCTGTTTGGTGGGCGAGCCCCTGGCACACCTCGCTCTTTGGTGGGCGAGCCCCTGGTACACCTCGCTCTTTGGTGGGCGAGCCCCTGGCACACCTTGCTCTTTGGGGGACGAGCCCCTGGCACACCTTGCTCTTTGGGGGGCAAGCCCCTGGCACACCTTGCTCTTTGGGGGGCAAGCCCCTGGCACACCTCGCTCTTTGGGGGGCAAGCCCCTGGCACACCTTGCTCTTTGGTGGGCAAGCCCCTGGCACACCTTGCTCTTTGGTGGGCAAGCCCCTGGCACACCTCGCTCTTTGGGGGGCAAGCCCCTGGCACACCTTGCTCTTTGGTGGGCAAGCCCCTGGCACACCTCGCTCTTTGGTGGGCAAACCCCTGGCACACCTTGCTCTTTGGTGGGCAAGCCCCTGGCACACCTCGCTCTTTGGTGGGCAAGCCCCTGGCACACCTTGCTCTTTGGTGGGCAAGCCCCTGGCACACCTTGCTCTTTGGTGGGCAAGCCCCTGGCACACCTCTCTCTTTGGTGGGCAAGCCCCTGGCACACCTTGCTCTTTGGTGGGCAAGCCCCTGGCACACCTCGCTCTTTGGTGGGCAAGCCCCTGGCACACCTTGCTCTTTGGTGGGCAAGCCCCTGGCACACCTCGCTCTTTGGCGGGCGAGCCTCTGGCACACCTCGCTCTTTGGTGGGCACGCTTCGCTCTTTGGAGCACAAGCCTCTCTCATTTGAAGGCCAGTGACTGAGACTTTGGGCTGTCTCGCTCCTGAGTGTCTGCGCATTCTCAGTTGGGGTCTCACTCACATGTTTTCTGTCATTAGACCACCCGTCTCGCTCTCGAGTTAACCTTTGCCACATAAGCAATGAACGGGTCAATCTCGCCTAGCAACAGATACTGTAGGTGCAGTAAAGGAAAAGCAGGACACCCTTTCCTATCGCCTAACTCAGGGCAGCAAAGACTACTTCCGATTCCCATGCTGCAGTTTTCAGCACCGGGTTATGAAGTAGGCCTTGAAATACATACAAGGGTGGCCATATTTAATAGTCCCTGTGAATATAATTTGACATCAATAGATAATGCCTCCACACAGGGCAGTTATGTTCCTTCCACCCCCCCCCCCCCCCCCCTCCTCCCCTTTCTATAAAGCAGCCCTGCTTTTTAACCAGTCTGCTAGGCAAATGTTACTAGCAGCGGATCACAATGGCGGCATTATTGTGAGGGTGTCTTGATTTGAAGGAGCACTGTGATTGGCTGCTTATAATGCCACAAGACTGTTTGTTTATGCATTTATGCAGCCGTGTCCTTCTTGATTTGCACTTAAAGGGATATTTTTGTTTGCGTGTCTTCCTGTGCTGATTGATCCTCAGTCCGGCTTCCTTTTTATTGAGAGGCTTTCATCTCTGTACCTGCCCCTGCCAGTCACCTGCCAGGCCTGAGAGAGCCTAATTAGACTGGGGACAAGGCATCATGGGTGGGCCATTCTGTACAATGTCATCTTTTTCTGTGGCTATTCTATGTACTTATTTACTGATCGGTATGCTGGGGAGAGGCTGCTATCTGCCGCTCCTGTGTTATAAGCCTGTGCATGGAAAGGTGCAGTCCCACTCGGCGATATGCGATGGAATCACAAGTCTCTACCATTTTTTCCCCCATCCTTTACCTAAATCTGTTTTCAACCTTGTTTTTTGTTGTTAAGGAACCCTATAATTATATTGTGAACTTTAGTGGAACACCAACCCTCTGTAATAGCGCGTCTGAGATCAGATGCATTGTAAGGAACCCCGACCCTCTGTAATAGCGTGTCTGACATCAGATGCATTGTAAGGAACCTCAACCCTCTCTAATAGCGCGTCTGAGATCAGATGCATTGTAAGGAACCTCAACCCTCTCTAATAGCGCGTCTGAGATCAGATGCATTGTAAATTCTTCTTTTTGTGATAGTTTTCAAATGACCGGAAAGTGCACAGAACCCTTTAGGTTCATCCGGGTATCCCAAGGGTTCTTCGTTTGAACCCTGGGTTAAATACACAACTTGAGACCACAGAGCACTTATCTGTGCAGCAATCATCACCCTCTCTTCTGCCGGAAGAACCTGCAGTGTTTTTGAAATGGAGAAGGAAAGGTGTGTGTGTGTGTGTGTGTGTGTGTGTGTGTGTGTGTGTGTGTGTGTGTGTGTGTGTGTGTGTTCACAAAAGTCTATACAAATGGATAAACATGTTCCACCCTGCCCTTTGCCTCTCCCCCCCCCCCCCCCCTTGCACTTATTGCCCCTCTTTCTCCCCTCCATCAGCGTGTTACTCTATTGTCCCATGTGGCTAATTCAAAATAATGGCTGCTTTTCCCCCTCTGGTGCATTCTGTGCGTTCCGCTGCAACACTCCGGCCGTGTCCATGTTGAGCGCGACAATGCGGGCAGCGGGATCAAAATACCGTGCCTCTATGAGGCAGACCGCGCGCGATGCGCGAGAAAACTAATTTTTGCTCACCGGATCGGGTGAGCGGTTCGCCCAGTGAGGGTGAATCGGCTCTGTGATGTCACGGACACGCCTCCCTGTCGCGTCTATCCCTCGGCCACAAATCTCTCCCGTTTACAGGAGGGCGTGAGCCGCGGGAAACGCGCGCACTAACCATGGACGCGGCATTGACGGGAGTAATAACGCTGCTGCATCTGTATCACCCCCTACTCTTTGTTTTCACGTAGATTTGAAGTAGAGGGGGGGTTTATCTTAGCACCGCTCCTCAATGTTAGCATTGTACATAGTAAGGCTGTGCTTATAGCGACAGCGACGTTGCATCAAAACAAATGCATTGCCGCCGTTGCGTGCGCTTATTGTAAGCGCGACGCGACAGATTGGTCGCGATCGCTGGAAGTAATCTCAATTTGATTTTTCTAGCGACCGCAGCCTGACATCACCGTCACTATAAGCGCGGCCTAAAACTATCCATAATAAGTAGGTATGAATAAAAGGTGCAGCAGTCTGCTGGTGTAAAGAAAATATCCTTTATTCATTCAGACAGTAGCACAGTGACACCGCACAAGACACAGAGCATCATACTGTGACTTCTTCTGACATGGACCTGCTGGAGAGCCACATGCAAAACTCACAAACAGAAACACCCAGAGCTTGGATTTCAACAAAACACTTTTAAACCAAATGAACCGAAGCCAGGCCGAGCGACACAGACCCTTCACTGGGGAGAGTCTGGTTATGCAAGTGCGAGATTGTATCGTGGGGTTGGACAGGTCCATGGATGCTGGGTTACTTCTTGTTTTCACGTTGCTTTGAAGGACTTTCTAGCAGCAAAATGGTTGAACACCAGAACACATTTTTTTTTTAAATGATTACTTCCTACCCATCGGGGGCTGATCCTATACACCAGGGGTGGCCAGCTCCAGCCCTCGGGGGGCCACCGACAGGGCAGATTTTAAGGATATCCCTGCTTCAGCACAGGTGGCTCTGTCAAAGACTGAGCCACTCATTCGGCCACTTGAAGCAGACTCTTCGACTGAGCCACCTGTGCTGAAGCAGGGATATCCTTAACCTGACCTGTTGGTGGCCCCTGAGAACTGTGCCACTCCTGCCATAGACAGTATGTAGCTTTGTGTCACTGTATTTGAAAATGAACAGTTGCCTATTTGGAAAACCAACTATATTTTTCTCCCATTACAGCAATGGGTTTATGCATCAATTCTATATACTAATGAGGGGACAGGAATTCTTTTCATATGATAACGCTATAGAGAGAACTGTCCGTTACCTTTTTTTTGCTATTGAAATACTTGTAAAAAAACAAACAAAATGTAACATGCACAGAGACTCCAAACTGTGACTTTGTATCTGCCTGTGAATCCTGCTGATCCTTTCCTGTAATAACCAGCAGCTGGTTGGTTTGTGTTTACATGTCGTCTCCACCCCCACCCCACTCTGTCTCTCTCCCCCCCCCCCCCCCTGCATCTTCCTATTAGTATAGGACAGGTGAAGGCCGCCCAATCACCGACCAGCCCATGTGACCTGATATTCAGGGGCCATGGGGCAATATACATGCATGAGGCTCATTAACAACAATACCAAAATAAGCTCAAAGAATATACAGGCGGTCCTCGGTTATCCAACGGGATCCCTTCTGGAAGCAGCGTTGTATAGTGAAACCGTTGTAAAGTGAGTCCCATGTTAAACAGTGGTGGTGAGCGTTGGATAACGCATTCCGGAGTCGAAAAAACGGCCCTTAGGGTTGCATTGTAAAGCGTTGGATATGCCATTCGTTGTAAAGTGAAACGTTGGATAACGAGGACTACCTGTAGCGGCTTTCACCCCTCTGCTGAATTTACTTTCTGTGGGGTGGGGGAATAACTTAATGCATACACACACACCACACACCCCCAGAGCCCCCTCTCACATAACCAGATAACAGGACACAGAGCAATGAGAAGGCAGGCCTCCCTCACACTCCCACATCACAGGACAGACATACATTGGAGGACATTGTGGGTTTTGTTTAACCTCTGCATGGGGCAGCTTCTGGAAGGAAAGAGCTCAGATTGAGAGGTAATGGGTACGGTCACTTCCCATATTGCACTTTTTCTGAACCTCACTAAACATGGGATTTAACCCTTTCAGCCCTGATATACTGCAGTGGCTAACAAGGATTTGCACGGCTGTCCCAGCAGTGTTTGAGAGAGATGGCTTCTTTGGCTGGAAGTCTCATTTCGGTTTAAGCTGCTGCTGCTGCTTCTTCAGAGAAGCTTGTAATGCAGCCATTCTGTTCCCCAGGGACTTTCTCAGGTTCCCCTCCGAGCTCGTGTCCCCCCCTGTAATAGAATAATATTATTATTGTGGCTTTGCTCAGAGGGAGCTGTT
>NC_134497.1:7028512-7116012 GCF_040206685.1 Ascaphus truei
TCGAAACATATAACCTCACCAGTCTTATTAACCTTCGCAATTGTACTTTGATATTATGGGCATGGTTAGATTGCTGTCTATGAGAAAAATGCACTAGTGTATACAAAGTACCATGAAAACTTAAAGGCAACCATGGATAAAGGACTGATGATAAGCCAGCCGGTTTCCCTTGGTTTTTATGTACAGAGCAGAACCGAGCTTCCTGGCTGATTTCTAATTACTGCTCTAACTGCCTGTAACATCTGTCTTCTGAAATACTCAGACTCTCCGGACAGATCCTGCCACCAGGAGTTAATTATTTCTATTAAACAAGCACAGCTCAATCAATCCTTCCCTTGTACAGTTAGCCTTGTACAGTAAAGCCTTTTTTGTAGTGAAGACAAGAACAAGCAAAGCCAGCTGTATGATGCTGTGGGGGTTACAGAATATCACAGAGATAAGATAATTTTCCTAGATCACATACAGTGCTAGGGCCATGCCTGATCTTGCTCCTATTTCTGCATTGCAGACTTAAATACTTGATTCATTTCCATAATAGTAACGGCATACAATAAGGAAAAGTAGTTGCACGTCTGACAAAGGAACAGTCTTCTATTGTGCTGGGGTTCAGGTGAGTCCTGAGATATTGTTACCCATTGTGGTGTATATATGGCCAATCAGTAATACTTATTCAGGAGTTCGTTGCCTATATGCATTGCCTGTGTTACTCTGTGTACATGTTATAATTTAATGTCAGTGTTCATACCATACAATCCCTGCCTAGCAGAAAATAACCCCTAGATCCCCAAACTCCCCCAAACCTTCAGCCCCCCGGGGCTGTTTCTTAGTATGTGTCCTTTGGATCACATATCCTGCACTTCTAGGAGGTGTTAATGATAAAATAATACTGTCAAATGAGCACAGCTGGACTATACCCCAGTAATACCTGGACAAAGGGTACTATTTGGCTATAGTGAGGCATACTCAGTATGAGTCCCATGGAAAGGTTAAGTGGATATTAGGGGCAGGCAGACAGAAGTATCAGCTGCTATTTATTTGGGATGCCCTAGGAATGTTACAAGAGTGTAGTTATACTCGGTTATGCTTCATATTGCAGATTGTTCATTTTTCAGTGTTGGAAGCTGCCCTGTACTTCACACAGCAATACAGAGTTAAGTATTTTAGTCTGGGCCGCTGTTCTTAGATATGTCTAGAACATTCCTCTCCTGTGCCTGATGCTCACTGGAGATCTCAGACATACAGCAGTAAGTGTCAGTCTGGCACTGTTAAGTGACCTATAAATAATTCTGGCCCATCTTCCGTCAGCCTGATTGCTGTAATGGTCACTCCACATCTTCAGTGCAGCCAGGAAGCAGGATTTGAAAGAGCGAAAAAGTCCAAGCAGCAGCAGCAGTAGTGTTTGGGTGAGTTATAAGTCTGCACTGTTGTTGTACATGTCTTTTTCACAGTGTGAAAAATAAGTACCCCTTTGAAACAGGAGAAAACAAATTAGTTGTAACAATGGGATTCTTGTTCTTCAGTGGCTTCTGATTTTATAGACACCAGTTCCTTAACAGAAGTATAATGCTGGTGACAAAACTGTGCTCCTGTATCAGAGCCAGCAGTCTCTGAGAAAGGTGCCACTGGGCTGGTGTGGTTTTAGAAATGAGCCAGGGGACAGGAAGGTACTCAGGCACCCTGTATAGTGTATTTATTTATTTATAAAAATGTGTTACCAGGGAGTAATACATTGGGAGTTACCTCTCGTTTCCAAGAGTGTCCTGTGCATAGAGTTATAACAATACATGGTTACATTAAAAGAACAGAGGTTATGCAGTCAATTCACAGACATTTAATGGACAGATTGGATATATTGGAAAAATGGGTGCAGGGGATAAAGGTCTGGTGAGTTTCAGATTGAAATAGATCAGCTTTAACATCACCAAATAGCAGCAAATGGCTCACACCCTTTAGCTGCGCTTAGGCTGCACCAAAGGCTGTCCGCCCTTGGGGCAACGCAGATGTACACTGAAGGGGTTCAGATTGAATGCAGCTGTGTGATCATTTCTATATGTTTCAGCTTACAGCCACAGGAACAGCTAACGTGTGACAGGAAAATGCATTCGCTCTCACTAAAAAAAAATCAAAAAAACCACTGCAATATTTATATTATATATATATATATATATATATATATATATATATATATATATATATATCAAATTTATCCTGCACCAGCCACATTTGTTCTCTTGCCCTCCATCTCTTCTCTTCATTCCACTTTCTTGCACCTTCAAATGATGAGTATCTTGTGGTCTATATTCCCCACCTTCACTGTTGGAGACACATGCAGCACAATGAATCTCCTTTCCTCTTTGGCATTGACAGGGTCAAAGGATTCTCGTAGTCAATGATTTAGCCCAGGGGGTTCTCAGCTCCAGTCCTCAAGACCCCCCCTCAAGTTTCAGGATATCTCTGCTTCAGCACAGGTGGCTCAATCAGTGGCTCAGTCAAAGACTGCACCACCTGTGCTGAAGCAGGGATATCCTGAAAACCTGACCTGTTGGGGGGGGGGGGGGTCTTGAGGACTGAAGCTGAGAAACCCAGATTTAACCCATTCCCTGCCAGAGAAGTTCAGCACCGCATTTTTCTGGTTAATATTTTCGAATGCGTAGCAAGATTATCCAGCACCGCGAGCAATCTCCACGCTATGTGACCCCACCTAACATACCCACCCGCAGACCTTAAGGGGATCAGCTGTGCGCCTGGACCATACTCCATCCTGATGTATACTTTGTCCCACAACGAGCAGCCACTTTACCTTTTGTTCCAACAGTGCCCCTTATTCCCTGTAGAGTGTAAGCTCCCAGGATCAGAGCCGTCATTCCCTCCTGTATCTGTCTGCGCGCGTCTGTCATTACTTCTATGTCACGCTGTTGAAGTAGCTATCACATTTCTGTACCCCCTTTGCACCGCGCAGCCGAACACGATGGCGCTTTACAAAGAAATATTAATACGTTTCTCAGATTGCAAGTTCCTTGTCTGTGTCCTGCTGAATCGTGCGCTAATTATTGGGATGGAAGCTGGATATTCTGTGGTGCGCTGCGGTAATAATAATCTCCTGGGTCACCCTGTCTGCCTGGGAGATGATGGAATCGCTTTTGAAGTCCCGCCAGCGGAGGTCACTGTGACTTGGGGGGGAAAGCAGAAGAAAGATCTGAAGAGGGAAGACCTAACAATACAATAATAGATGATCGCCAACGGGCATCTATCTCCAGGGCCCGTTAACCCATTCCCAGGAAGCTGAAACTCACTGCTGGCGCGGAAGGGGTTAAATATATGTTTTTTCCGATGACACAGAACACTGAGATCCTCTGGCTACTCTCTGTGTTTATTCTGCGTTATTATTCATACTTATTGGTACAGCGCAAACGTATTCCACAGCGCGGCACAACGTGAGCGCAACGACAATATCAAAAGGTGGCAAGAAGGTCAGTTAGTGATTATAAAAAGGTCGCAACCGTGACTTTTTATAGTCACTAAAGGACCTTTTTTGCCACCTTTTTTATTTTTTCTTATTTTTTGGTGTGCTTGACTCCCTTTTTGCTCATGACTGTTACTCTTTGACCGGACCATGAGTCCTAGCAGCCATTGTTGTTATTCTCCTTGACCTTAGATCCCTTTTAGGGGCATCCCAAGGGGCTTGACCTGATTCCCCCTCTTCTTTATAGAGCAACGACAATAACATTGTGTGACAAAAGAGTACAGTATATATATATATATATATATATATATATATATATATATATATATATATATATATATATATATATATACTGTATTAAGTATATACTGTATTAAGGAGACGGAGGAAGTCTCTGTCCCCAAGAGCTTGCAATCCATACAAAAAAAATCTGATTGTCTTCTTTTCAACTGTTTCCTGATCACTGTATTTTAGAACTGCTGCTTCAGCATTCCTTGCTAATTTAGGTACAACTAGCCTCTTATGACAAGGGGCAGCCCCCCTAAGGACGGCGGAATGTTTAAGGGTTCACATCCGATTACCCAAATCTGACTCCTATACATGTTTTGAAATATTTTTTTTTAATGCAGCCAAAGCTTTGCTATTAGTACAGTTAGATTTGTTTAGGGAAAGCCAAGTGGAGTGTTAGATGTTTTTTTTTTTAAAGTTTCGTAAACTTCTCATTTTTCCGCGGTAAACAAAAACTTTGGAGAGTTTTTATAATCTTTACACAATATCTTTTTTTTTGGCAGTCCTCCAAAGTATAGATAAATTGTTATCCATTGTTTGTGTAGTAATTATCAAGCTATCGTTGGTCACGCGGATAAACATAATTGGCTGATATGCTTGTATGCCGTGGAACCTGAGACAAGAGAAAGATATTACTTGCAAACAGGGTGGAAAGAACAATATCCCTGGGAATTGTACCTTACACTGAGAAATTGTTTTTTATATATATATATATATATATATATATATATATATATATATATATATATAATCAAAAAATAAATAGATGATACCGTTCTGTGGCTAACGAAATGCTTTTATTTGTGCGAGCTTTCGAGATACACTGATCTCTTCTTCCGGCGATGTTACAATGAATGAAGCAAGGATTACTTAAAAACAGTGTCTCTTGGAATGTTATCTGTGCTGTTCCTTCCCCTGGTGTGGATGAGATTTATGGCTGGAGGTGTCAAAGGGTAACTGAAAGCAAGTGAAGAAAGAGTGTGTATGTGTATCAGTGTGAATAAAAATGAATGGAGAGCCCACAGTATAAACAGTACTCTACACAAGGTGTGTGTGGAGTGAGAGGGGATATAAATGGTGTGGGTGGGTGTGGAAATGTGAGAGTATGTAGCACAACTAAAAGTGTGTGTGGATACTATGTGGTCCCTATTGGTGTATAGGGATGGAAAAATAAGGAGTATCAGTATGTGTGAGAGACAGCTGTGTGTGCATACATATAGCACAGTATGTACATACATGGCCTTTTAGTTGTGCTACATACTCTCACATTTCCACACCCACCCACACCATTTATATCCCCTCTCACTCCACACACACCTTGTGTAGAGCACTGTTTATACTGTGGGCTCTCCATTCATTTTTATTCACACTGATACACATACACACTCTTTCTTCACTTGCTTTCAGTTACCCTTTGACACCTCCAGCCATAAATCTCATCCACACCGGGGGAAGCAACAGCACAGATAACATTCCAAGAGACACTGTTTTTAAGTAATCCTTGCTACATTCATTGTAACATCGCCGGAAGAAGAGATCAGTGTATCTCGAAAGCTTGCACAAATAAAAGCATTTCGTTAGCCACAGAACGGTATCATCTATTTATTTTTTGATTATTGAAGCTCGGCTAACACGGTACTGATACCTCTACATATATATAAAGCATATATATACACACACTATAATTCAGAATTTTTTTTTGTTTGTCCGGCTATACAAATCCACACGCTTAATCCTAGAGCCATGCTATCTAATAGGATCATAGAAAATATAGCAAAAAAATGCTTTATTGTGGACTCACCATAAAGCAATTTTTGCTATATTTTCTACATGAGAGTGCTGTTTCTTCTACTATATTGATGTTCCCCTCAACATTTACCTCTTTTGTTGGGCAACACATCTTTGACTATAAATATATATTTATCTGTATAGAAAAAAAACTTTATTTTTTTTACCTGCTATATGTCCCTTTAAAATGGAAAAAGAAATTGCACCAGATTTAGCAATGAAAACAATTCCTGTTGAGATGAACCAGTGGTATTTTGTCACCTGTTTTGCAGTCAGGGGACTTCGGGGGAAGTGTAGACATTGTAGCAGTTGATGGGGATGTGATTGCACTGAGTTTATAACACGTAATTTGCTACAACAAGGACAGTACAGAGAATATATTAATACATCACGTATATATCAGCAAGCGCATGGTGTCTCAGCCGCACAGCGCTTCTTATTCATGCTCCTGTTTGACTTCTCAACACCACCTGGAATTCCATTTCCCATCGGATTACAGGTTGGCGCTGACTTTAATTGCAGTTTACAAGAGCGCCCAGCAGTTTGTCTGAGGCCAGAGGTGGAGAGAGAGAGAAGGGTGGGCACAAGAGACTTTCCTCAGACTGACCATGTATTATTTGCCATACACCGAGGTTTCGCCTTCTCACGGGCAGGCACAAGCTTGATACCAAAGATGGTCCACATTTGCAGTACTGGGAAAAATACAGGCGCGGGTCCACTGTATTATTCCCAGGTAAAACATTTGATAAATAAAATAAATCCATAACGTAATACAAATAGCCGTGACCGTTATCAGAGTGGTCTGAAATTGGGTTGGAATCTCGGCTGGCAGCAAAGGCGCTAAAGTGGCAGTCGATGGCGTTTTTTTCTGCATCTTATTAACATGGGGTTGAAGCAAGGGGGTTTTCGGAGCTGAATCCCATTAATTTCCGCTCGGGGGGTCCCCGTGCTTCCGCAGATACAGACCTGTGTAGGGGGCGCCAGTAGCCGCCTTGCTGGGCTACCAGGGTTCATGTAATGGCAGAGTTTCCAAGCTCCCGCGCCCTGCGGGCCAATAGGAAGCCGCGATGTCACCAGGTTCAGCTTCCTATTGGCTCGTCTGATGCGGGAGCTTTAAACTTTAAAACCCAGCTAGCTCTGCCGGAACGGCTACCAGCACCTACTGCGGAGCAAAGTATCTCCAGAAGAAGGGGGTCTCCGGAGTGAAATTTACAGGGTTCAGCTCCGGAGACCCCCTGCTTCACACCTGTGTTAACATTTGAAGAAGAAAAAATGAAAACGGCTTGGGTTGCTCCTATAAATGCTAGTTCAGTCGATGGCTTGTTCTGATCCACTTGCATCATTGCAGCACTGAAAAGTGTTTGCGAATGCAGCCTCTTATCATGAAGTGATCCACCAGTTCCACCGGCACATTCTCACCCCGTTCTGCGTCTCAACTAAAAGGAATGCTGCTCTAGATATTACCCCCCTAACCCCCCCACCTCCAGACCCTTAAGCCCCCCCCACTCCCACTCCCCACCTCCAGAACCTTAACCCCCCCACCTGACAATCACCATTCCTGTGTGGCTAAAAACATCAGCCAGGAAAGGACACAATGTAATTGAACACTGCAGAATAATTCCATTTTAATCAAATGTCAGCGTGAAGTGCGGGATTTATCCAAAACATGTTTGTTTGATTTTTTTTATACCCTGTTATCATGAAGAAGTGGCGGTCACTCCCCCCCCCCTCTGCAGATGTCAATGTGGCTATGTGTCACCTTGCTCCTTTTAACCCCTTGAGCTCCAGAGAGGCATTGCTTCGCAATGCATTGCTGGCCCCTCTGGAGCTCAAGGGGTTAACTCGTTGCTTCAAGACCTAGACACGCCAACACTATTTAAAATACCTATCTATATTGATATATTATTATTTATTTACGATGTACATCTATTTGTGTCCCTGGTCCCGCGCGCCGCGGGCAAACACTGTTGGGGAGAAATGCGGCAGTCAACCAATAATTTGTTGTTCTTTCAAACCCCTCTCCTCCCCCCCCCCCCCCCAAAGGGGGTCTTCGACGGGTTTGCAAGGCCCCGGGGTTGGGAAAGTGCAGGTCCCCACCGCTCCCTGCTGCCTTGTCATGCAAAGAGCCGGGACTTCAGCTGGCAGCTTCATGAAATATGTAAAAGACGCTCGGCACCAATTAGCACCAATTAGTCGCCTTCTCCTTCCCCTGTTGATGAAGACCCTGGTTCCACACTTGACAGCTGGGATGTCAGAGGGCTCAGTGAGACAGGTCACCACGGCACCAACATATCTCAAGTACAACCGATGACACAGTGACGTGCCGGAAGGTGCAATCCCTTGTAGCTGCCCAACAACCAGCATTTTGCAAAAAGAACATTCAACGCTCTAATTTCCTTTGACAAACGTAACAGTGCCTAAAGCAAAGATTACCCTGGTTTTGTTTATTTGGAAATGAAGCATGATGTATTTTTGTTGGGGGGCTCCTGCATGAGGGGGGGCATTTGTCCAACAAAGGTTTATTCTATTCCTCAGCCCACCCTCCTCTTACCAGAGAGTCAATAAAGATAAGGTGAGGAAAAGAGGGCTTTGCCTGTGCAAACTTTTTGAATGCACAGTGACATCAGACACAAGGGAGTCAACGTCTCAGCTCATTATGTTTACAAACTGAGGAAAAAGACAAGACATCACTGTCACACTTGGGTGTTAGGAGGGATTGCCCCTTTTGAGTGGTTGACTTTGGGGCAGGTGCTTTTATAAACCACCATCAGAATGTAAAATAATCATTCAGCGTTATTTTCTTTTGTGACCATTTGTAATCTGCAAAGTGGGAGGAGTTTCCAAAAACATTTAACTCCTCCCATGTGTGTGACATCACATTATTGGAGTAGCATGAGAGACCTCTCCTTCTCCTTTGGTCGTTTGGTCTCTGACAGGAAGGGTGTGTGCATGATAATAATGTGAAGAGTGTCACGCTGTGCCCACCACAAACTAGACGAGACTCTCGGTACTGAGGTGGGAATAGAGAAAACACCACTGACAGGCACGGGGATCCGGTCTGGAGTGTGCGTAGTTAAACTCGCCGGGACAGGCGCGGAGAGAGTAGAGTCGTCGTAATACTTGCCGAGGTGGGGGTAGGAGAAGTACGGAACGTTGGGCTCGGTGCAGGAGAAGGTAGAATGGTCGAGGTCCGAGAGCCGAGTTCAGGTTAGGAGAGTTGCGGAGGGTCGAGGATAGCCAAGGTCAGGGTTCCAGAGAAGCGGTGGTCCAAAAGCAAGCCAAGGTCAGTACACGGGAGATCAAGCAAGACAAGGCAGGATATCTAGGAGACAAGAGAGGTAAGCACAGGAACAGGAAGCTTATGCTCAGCGTATGTGCCAGTGGCACTGCTGAGCCTAAATAGGTGAGACGGTCCAATCCGAGCAGGAGGCGGGACCGGGGGAGTGTCAGTGCGGAGCCGGTGATAGGCTAAGGTAAGGAAGCCAGGTGAGGGTGCTGAGGGCAATCAGTGCCTGTTGCCACGAAGCTCGGGTGCGCGGTGTGCGCGTCATGCACGTGCGCCGCGCACAGAGGGTGCACGCCGCGATCCGGTGGCGGGAACTCCCGCTGTGACCCCAGCCCGCGTGCGCATGCGTGAGGACGCCGTCCGGCTCGAGGAGCCGTGCGCATGCGCGGAGGAAGCGGGAGTGTGCGTGAGACCGCGCGAGTCCAGGACCCCAGCAGCGGCCGTCGGAGCAGGTAGGAGAACCGTGCGCCTGCGAGTGACGGCGCGCGGCTCCTGGCTCCTGACAAAGAGTGGAGGGCGTATCTTATTAAAGGAGCAATTCATGTCTTTTTGGGGGGGGGGGGTTTAAACACAGGATTGATGCAGGGGGGACTCCGGAACCCCATTCATTTCAGCTCTGAGGACCCCCAGCTTCCCGAGATACCGACTTCCAAAGGGGGGGTCCCAGTATCTTGGCAAAGTTTAAAGCTCCCGCATCACGCGAGCCCATAGGAACCCGAACCTGATGATGTCATGGCTTCCTATTGGCCCGCAGGGTGCGGGAGCTTTGAAACTCCGCCATTACGTTAACCCCACAGCGGCTACCGGCACCCACAACGGAGGTAAGTATCTCCAGAAGCAGGGGGTCGCTGGAGCGGAAATTAATGGGGTCCAGAGACCCCCCTGCTTCACTCCTGTGTTAAAAATAGAAACACTAGTGGGGAATAATGTTGCCCTGTCGCCGCAGATGGCGGAACCCGCCCCGGGGGCCACAACAGCACCCAACTCCGCCTCTATGTTTAAATATCTCTGCTGGGAAACCTCATGACACGTAGGGATCCTTTCATTCTACGTGTGTGTAAGTCCCTCGCAGGTTTGGAGACTGCTCCATGAATGTCCCGCGATGCCGATCTGTGGGTGAGGTTCATTACGTCTCAGATTTTACAGACTTAATTAAGAAAAATATCACAACAACCTTGTGGAAAGCTCATAACACACAAGCAAGTGGCTCAATCAGCACAGAGGTAATAACACCCTGTGATGGAGTACCCTGTAGGTATCGGAATGTAGGATAACGGATCAAATCCCGCATGAAATCGAATCACGCTGGAGACATCCCACTTAGCACTGCAGTAAGGAGATCACACAATAAAGTGTCCAGACCTATATACATTGATATGGTATAATATCATGAATAGTATACGAGATGTATCTCAAGGATTCACATATAGCGCAGCATCCTTGGGTGATGATCCCACGGGAACAGGTGTGCTTTTGTCTCTCACCTTGATAAAGCGCTAAGGCTTGAAACGCGTAGGTGTGGGCCTCCTGCCTGTGTATGTTTTTTTGTGATCCAATAAATTAATTTATTTTTCTCCACTTTGGGAACGCGCTCGCGTTTTGATCTTTTTTTCACCCTGCGTGGAAGCAGTGCTGTGTCTTTTTGTTTTAATTAAGATAAAACAGGAAGGACAGGCCCGGGAATGAGGTTTCGATGCCGGCTCGCGTTATCTTGTCCCATTTGACATCTCCAGAAATGTGGGTAGTTTTACCTTACCTGGTCTCCCTGTTGTGGATTTCATGCATCTTATCACTCCCACCTATTTCCTGTATGTCCTATTGATGCTCTTACCATTGGTACAAAGTACTTCTCGTGCTGTTACTGTAGCAGCATGCCCTGATGCAGAGTGACTATTTGCATACCTTAATACATAACGCCTGTATCCCAGTAACCGTGAGAAAGGTTCACCCTGAGACCGAAACGTTGAAAGATGGATGCATAAAACAACTTTCTTTTTGCACATAACCCTGGTGTAAAACTAACTGTTTTTTGTGGCACACAGTATATTGTCCTGTAGCCCAGTAACGTACAGTATGATGTGCCTCATCATTTTGGTGCTGGGGGGGGGTGTGTGTGTGTGTGTGTGTGTGTGTGTGTGTGTGTGTGTGTGTGTGTGTGTGTGTGTGTGTGTGTGTGTGCGCGTGTCTGTGTGTGTGTGTGTGACGAATGTCAAGCTAGAGCTTTCACTTCCAATCTCACAGAGATTTCTCACCTCCCTTGAGATGGATAATTATTTTCCTTGTCTCTGCAGGACCGTGCCAGTTTTGACCTGGTCATCTCTCGGACCCGGCTGCAGCTGTGTATCATATATCTATCAAGCCCAGCACGGCTGTGGGGAACTAATCATGTATTGAAGCCTTTGTTGTCATATCCTGATAGCTGGGAAGTGCCAGCTCTGCAGACAGCACAGCAAAAAAAATAAAAAAATAAGATTGAATCAATTATGTTTGTAGCGGGCGTATTAGCCCCGGAGAAAATTGAATTCTTTGCTGGCTTTGATGACATTTATTGGTCAACATAAAAAATGACAGCGAGAATGTTGCTGTACATGAGTTTCCAGAACCACGGAGGATCGTCTCTTAGAGAGAAAGACATGAGTTATTGTTTGCGGGGGCTCCACGTTCATCCTCTTCTCCGGCAAAGTGACCAGCGGACTCACGGCAAGTAAACTTCACATTGACCGCCACACTGGCGTTATTAAGAGTTATAACACTGGCCCGCATTCGGCAAAATGTCATTTTTCTTACAAATATCGTAAACATTTTTGTGTCAACAGTATCCCCCGATATCGCCATCATAAATAGTTTGTGCGAAACCTTTCATATTGCACGGCGGGCTTCTGGGGGGGCTTAGAAGTCTGGCTGAGAGCTCCTCCAGCCGCATTACATTAGCTGTAAAAAGCTTCCCCTTTATCTCTGTGGAATCACTGCTTAGATGTCAGATAATAACCCCAGGGGAGAAGACAGCCCACCCTCTGATGTGCTTCAAGTGCACTGCCAGCTTGTGTTAGAACTATACAGCGTCCCCATTACCCATTGTGCAGGAAGAATCAACAAAGCAGGCGCAACGAGAAGTAATCTTTATGCATTGTGGAAAAATACCAAAAGAACAAGCTTCCCAATGCTCCTTGTAACTCATTTCAGGTTTTTCATCCCCTGCTGCCTCTTTGATCTGAGTGTGTATGTGCTCGCTGGCTGTTGAACTTTAGTAATGGTTACACTTGTTCGTGGCCTTCATCAATATTTATTGTCTTGCCTGGTGGTGGGCAGTCTCTTTCTCTTGTTTTTTTTTTGTTTTACCAACGAGAGGGCAAGTATGTTGTTTCCGAAGAACCATTACTGAACAAACGTGACACCCAGACAAAGGAGGGATTAGAAAGCTTCTCACCTGAGGAAAAGCACTTAAAGATTTGTTAGAAGGGGGGGAAAAAACAGCGTCTTGCAGTAAACCCTTTGTACCTCTGGAAGGTGGTGGCATTAACGTGTTTCGTGACTTTCTATGGGGTGAAGAGGTTCATTTGTTCTCCTTTTGGTCACCAAAGATCAACGCCGTAGAAAGGATTATGAGATGATTCTGTATAGCTCGGAGCAGCTGTCAGGGCCGTATTCAGCCAAAAAGCCCTATTCACTTCAATGTGGAATTTGGGCTGAAAACAGCTGGAACGGTGACCTAGGAATATATAGAACAAGGGAAGTCAACTCCAGTCCTGAAGGGCCACCAACAGGTCAGGTTTTAAGGATATCCCTGCTTCAGCACAGGTGGCTCAATCAGTGGCTCAGTCAACAACTGCACCACCTGTGCTGAAGCAGGGATATCCTTAAAACCTGACCTGTTGGTGGCCCTTGAGGACTGGAGTTTGCCACTCCTGGTATAGAATACAGTCCTTAGTGATAGACATCTGTCCAGAGGGACCTGAACACACCGCTTCAGCGTCATGTAACTGTGTTCTATGGCCTTTCCAGCAAACTACTGCCCTGTGGTCCCACCTGAGCCATCACATGATCACTATGTCATCGCATTGACTTGAACGGAGGAGTAGGGTGCAGTCCCTGCTCCTGTATGTGGGAAGGACCTCCAGGGAGCCAGCCAGTCAGGGCATGCAGCTTACATCCATAGCACACAGATGCTTATTCACTGAAGTGCAATAATACAATGCCATTGGGTGCTGGGTCATGTTGTATAAGGCTGAGTCCATGGTGACTCAGCCCGTGCGGAGGCGCGCTGAGGCTGAGGGAAGGCGGGTGCTTTCCCTGGCCTTGGTTAGCGCGCCGTCCGGGGGCGTGTCGGGGGGGCGGGCCAGTAACGTCACGGAGCTGGTTCGGCCTCATTGGGCCAACCGCTCACGTGACCGGCCCTGCGCTCCCTTGAGCGCTTGAATTAAAAAAATTCTAAGACTTACCCTTTCGCACGCTTGCGGAAGCGTGCGCGAGCCCCTGCTAAAGCCGCTCTCATTGCGGCTGCAGGGGCTCACTGCCGAGCAGCAGAGCGCCTCAGCACGGGTCAGCGCATAAGCGCTGACCATGCCCGAGGCCTAAGGCTGCGGCCATGCTACCGCTGAGCGTGCTCATGCTTGAGAACGGTGACATCACCAACTCTCCAAGTATGAGCGCTCGGCTGTTCTGCATATTTTTTTTTCAAGCGCGAGTGGGGGGTGTGGCCAGGGAGTGACTTGTGCTGATTGATTGCTGAAGGTCATGTGACCCTTCAGTGCGCCTGGAATTCAATTTCATCTGTCTCCCCAAGCAGCTAGCGCCCGCGAGCATACGGGCACAGGCACGAGCTCACGCTGCGTGAGCGTGGACGGACACATTGAGATTTATTGAACTCAACGTGCCAAGCGCCAAGCGCGCTCAGCGGCAGCGTGGACGCAGCCTAACAGGGTCAGTTATCATCAAGTTCTTTGTGTCAACTTTTCTGATGCGCTATGGGGAGCGGTTATAGGAGCAGTCAGGCAAGGAGTTATAGGGAGCGGTTATAGGAGCAGTTAGGGGGGAGTTATAGGGAGTAATAGGAGCAGTTAGGGAAGCAGTTATAGGAACAGTTAGGGGAGGAGTTATAGGGAGCGGTTATAGGAGCAGTTATGGGGAGCGGTTATGGGAGGAGTTATAGGGAGCAGTTATGGGAGGAGTTATAGTAGAAGTTATAGAAGACGGATATAGGAGCAGTTAGAGGGGGAGGTATAGGGAGTCGGTATAGGGGCAGTTATAGGGACTGGTTATTTGAGCGGGTAAGGAAGAGTTCCTTGGCACATTATTATGGCACATTTAACTATGTAACTATGTAATTATGATAGAATAAATATAAGTTTTTTTGTCTTATCATTGATGAAATCCTCAGATATGAGGAGGCACTAACCTCCATACCCAAAATATCGGTGTTGCACGGAATAAAGGTAAATAACAAGATTGATTCTTTTGACGGAGACCCAAATTCATGCAACAGAAAACTCTCACTCTGTGACACGGAGAAAATGGTGTCACCTTCATACGGACCCGCTTCCGGGCATTATTCACCCAACAGCACCAGCGGTATCATGCCTGGTAACCCCTCTAAGGTGAGTGGACATGAATTATAGTTGTATGCAAGTATATCTTTACTAATATAGCGCTGTCCATGTACACAGCGCCTCACAGAAGTGATACCCATGACATATTAATATAACACATAATGGGAATAAGCACTTCAGATATAAAAGTAACATTAGGAAAAGGAGTCCCTGCCCCGAAGAGCTTACAATCTAAATGGTAAGTTGGGAGAACGTACAGAGACAGTAGGAGGGTGCTCAGGCAAGTGCGTCTGCAGGGGGCCAAGGTAAATAGATCTCAGATGTACAGTATAGTATCAGCCAACGGGGCTACCAGTGTGCTTCGTTAAAGAGGCGTAAGAAAGGTCATGAATCAACCTCCTCGTGTTCAAAACCAGAATCCTATTTCCCCCATCAATGTCTCCCCCATAACATGTGTTTGCATCAACACAGAAAATAAATGCACATTTGCCAGCCGCCAGCAGGCTGTGTGTTTAACCTTGTGTTTAGCTATCTTTTAATGCACATTTAATGAGAATGCAGAAACATTACTCACTCGTTAACATGTCATTTCCAAGAGCCGATCTCCCCAAAGTGCTACAGACACAAAAGCCTTGTTAACAGGAAACAATACAGGAGCACTAGGGACTGTCACTGTGCCTGCTGTATGACGCTAGAGAGCCTGTGCGAGTCTTTTTCTTAGTACACAAGCCTTCGTGCTCGCTGTTTGGCACAGAAGGTGAGGGCGACTTCGCTTTGTCATAGTGAAGCTATTTTAATGCTATTTTAGCGTTCCAATCTGTACCGGATACTGCTATCCCCGTTGCAGTTATCTGATTGATCTAAGACCACAGTGATAGCCTGTGCCTCACACACACACAGGGCAGGTAATGAGGCTTATGTGGATAAACCTGGATAAATCCACTGATCACCTCCATTAATCCGCCTGCGTTTATCCTGTCGCTGAAGGGACGCCTTGTGTTTATGCAAAACAGTATAATTTACTGCAGGACACAAAGGATTTAAAGCTTAATAACTCGGCAGTGCCTGGATCCTCACGGACGTGAGATAATGTCAGGTTGATGAGCAGTATGCTGTATTTTGTTTTACAAAACCGTATAAACAGCTGCACATAGGAACAAAAGTGACCGGAGTAGCTTAGGCTGCGTCTCCGCAAGCGCTGAGCGCGGTTACTTACATATATATAGCTAGATGTAAGTCCCCGCTCACACACACACGCTCACCCGCGCTCTGCGCTTAAGTAAACAAAAAAACTATACTTACCCGCGAGTTCAACTACCCGCAATGCCCTCCCCCTCCCCCACGCGTCTGCGTACATGCAGGACACCGGCGCCCATGCTTGGAGCGCTCTCCAAGCTTGAGCGCGCTCAGCTCCAGCAGGGACTCAGCCTTAGGCTGCGCTTCTAGTAATGGCGACGTGCTCGTGGCCGCTGCCGTCACACGCCGACGTCACTATAGCTAAAGTTGCACTCGAGTAGTACGATTTCGCTGGTGGAAAGGGGCGGTGACGTCAGCAAGGGGGAAGGCACACAAGGCAGGATGGAGATGTGATTGGCTCGCCGCCTGTCACATGATGCGGCCGTCGCTGTGTATCACAAAATCCATTGACTACAGCGATTTTGGTCTCCTTGTCGCTACGCAGCGCCGTCGCGGTCGCACCCACTATGACCACCCGCGACGGACTACATGTACTTGTTTTGGCGCTGCGCACCATCGCCATTACTATAAGCACGGCCTTATTGCTTGGAGGAGGTCATTCCATTCATTTAATCAACAGGACAACTATTCAGTGATGTTGCTGAGAACTCTGCGTAGAACTAGTTATCAGGATTATTCTGAGGTTATAGACCATTGGTGGGAAACCAGAAGAAGTTCTGCCGAACGAAACGCGCATCGGGATTCAGTGACGTCACTAGTGCGACCAAGACACGTCTCAGAGACGCTAGTACTAGAGTTGCTTAGCTGCAGTGTGATTTATACAATACAGGGCATATTGGTACCAACATTATTCAGACGTTGTGGAGTAATAGCCACTGACAGTATACAGTGGTCTGCGATCTGTTTTAATAAAGTATATCTCCAAGCCATACTGTTCCTTAGGGGATCTTAGCGTCACCTGACCTCACAGGCCAATCCCCCCCTTAATCACTTAGCTGGTTGTGTGTTTGCTTCTTGCACACGTTTACACAGTCTTTGCTTATTCACGTACACGTTTTTATGAGCCCAAACCCCTACCAGTGACTTACCTGCAGCAAGTCTCCGTCTCCGTTTCGTGTCTCAGCTATTGACTTAATTAGTTATTAAACATATTAGTTCTCTCCTTGACATTATTTTTCTTGCTCCAATACAGGTCATTTTTTATTTTCACATGAACCTGTGAGATAAATCACTTTAAATATACATATGGATTGTTGTGAACATTGCAGTCCGCGGGCGCCTCCAGCGAATATTTCGGCTCTTCCCCTTGTTGCGTTTGAGGCTCCCGCTGAACACGGCCTCTGCAAAAAGCATCAGTTAAGCCCGCAGACAGAGAGGTTCATCCGTGCTAATTAATGACTCGAAAATGTTAATCAGAAGTCTTCAGCCGGACTTGTACATTACGGTAATTATCGCTTCCGCCGAGCGATGGTAATTTCCTCCCTCTGCTGCAGGACGCGCCTGACATCTTCACAGTCACTTTCCCCGGGATATCTCCTCATTAGTGAGGCGACGAAGCGCTGTCAAAACCTTTTAAGTTGTCATTGTCTGATTTGAACAGGTGAGTCTAGCCCAGGGGGTGCTCGACTCCAGTCCTTAAGGACCCCCCCCCCCCCCCAACAGGTCAGGCTTTCAGGATATCCCAGCTTCAGCACAGGTAGCTCAATCAGTGGCTCGGTCAAAGACTGATTGAGCTACCTGCGCTGAAGCTGGGACTGATGGGAACCACCTGAGCTGAAGCAGGGATGTCCTGGAAACCTGACTTGTTGGGGGGGGGGGGGGGGAGGGTTGAGGACTGCAGTTGAGCGCCCCTGATCTACCCTATGGCAAAAATTCAGCCCAATTTTTAGCATCAGCGTCTCACAGACTTCAATGAATAACAAATGCAGCTTTTTTTTCCAACAAAAGGCCATTTTTGGGGTTCATAATCTCCAAATCTCACTGAGATAGGTCCTTGGGGGTGTGCGTCTCTGTCACAATAAATGATAACCGATAGAGGGAATGAAAGAATTAAGAAGATTGGAGCAGGTTTGTTCAAGCAACACCAGGAACAGAGAAAGTGTTCATTTTTAAACAATAAATACTTTTTTGTAAATTAAAAATAATCACAACGCAGGAGCCCTTACATAGCCCTTATCTGTGTTTAACGAATGTGTCTCCAAGTATCGGTACGCCCTGAACCCAACATCAGACCCAAAAGAAACATTTCCATAGGAAAACCAGATAACACTTGCTTAGTAGTTACTTAAGAGAGGTTTCCTAAATCCGCACCCTGCTGCATGAATTCCTTCTCACCCCTCCCAGACGTTTCTACAGGACAAGGCGTGATCCCGCAAACTAGTCTCATTCTATATACACAGATCAACACATCTACACTGCTCCCCACACTTATATTCTCTCTGTCTCTGTCTCTGTCTCTGTCTCTGTCTCTGTCTCTGTCTCTGTCTCTGTCTCTCTCTCTGTCTCTCTCTCTGTCTCTCTCTCTCTCTCTGTCTCTCTCTCTCTCTGTCTCTGTCTCTGTCTCTGTCTCTGTCTCTCTCTGTCTCTGTCTCTCTCGTGCAGAAGTGACCGGCACACCCCTGACCTTAGAAATACAAGCTCTGACCTGCAGTGCTCCAATTTAACTGGGAATCCAGGCAGAGAACAGGCAGTAAGAAGACAGGATGTGATCCCAGAACCCTCGCTGCTTCTAGGTTTTGGGAAGCTCCTGCAGGCCTCATTCCCCACCTCCACCCAAGCAAGAGTTTGAGACTGGGGCATCCCAGGGGGGATGGTAACAGTATCAAACCAACATAGATCGCAGGTCCCGCTCCAGGCCCCGGTAACAATGACTAAAGAAGTTGTATGCGGCCAATATTAATATTCGTTCTCCAGCCTCATAAAACAAAGAGAAAATGCAGAAACCGGCACACTCTCCTGACAGTATGGGCCATGCACAAAACATTGTATAATAGAGCTCTTCATGTATATATACACAGCTGAACAGGGCCGGGTGACTGCCTTGGGCCCGCACCTCCAGGGCTCCCTCGCTCCCTCCTCCTCTCGTTGCCGAGATCCAACTTCCGCCCGACTGGAGGAGGGAGCGCGGGGTCCGCGGAACAACCCCAAGGGAAGGTGAGAGGGGGGGGGGGCTTTCCTTCTCTGGAGCGGCCCTCCATCTGCAGCGTTATGTTGTCATGGCGACCCGACATCAAATTACGCAGAGACATCACATGTTGACGCATTGCCATGACAACGTGACATCACTTGATGCTGCGTTGCCATGACGACACAATGCCACATGCCGCCGTGATGTCATGACGCTGCTACGCCAGCAGGTACGTACCCTTACCTAACTATACCAGATGGGGGGGGGGGGGATCCGCTGCTAGCGTGACACCTTGGCCCCCGCAAAGCTAAGATCGACCCTGCGCCTGATCTCAGGACAGACTCAGGCACCTCTGCCCAATTGTTACTGCAAGACAAGTGGAACAGTCTTTATTCAAGGGTTGTAGTGTGTCTTTCAGTCTCTTATTCACTTTTATTTAATATAGTGCACTTTGTCATTAGGCACGATTATTTGTAATTGTTTATATCACCTTCACGTATTTACACACTATTAGGTGGTTATTTTTTTTATTATTTTTTGGGTTTGTTAGAGCGCTATCGAGCACCTTTTTATTCTGTACCTCTGCCCAATGGCTGAAACAGGACTGGTTATTTTGTAACCACTGAAGGTGCAAGAATGCAGTGTGTCCTCACAATGTACTAAATGCTCATTTCCCATATAACAAAGCAGAACTTTACTAGACTCCTGTCATTAAACGCAGAACAAAAAAAACAAGAATCAAAACAGAAGAGGTGTATATATATATATATATATATATATATATATATATATATATATATATATATATATATATATAAAAACGTCCCCGCCTTCTGCTCACCATTATACAGGAATCAGACGTAAATTACACCATATAACTCAGGTGACCCAAATGTATGAGCCACGATTGCTTCTGTTTATTTATACCCGCTGGAAAGACGTGCTTGGAAGAATAGGAAATTGCTTTTCTTGTGTTGTAAATGAAGGGGCTACTTTTTGTCAGCTGGAACCCTGCACAACCTCCCGTAATTATGTACTTTTAAATACAACGTGTTAGGAACATAATTACTTTTTTTTCTCCCACCGCGACCTGCTTTAATCTCTCCCCTCGCTGTGCCGAACACTCGCTAATCTGACAGACTACGTGGCGGTTTCACAAATATTTTTTCCGTGTGTTCCCCGGAATTCTTTATCCCCAGAAGATTTTCTTAATTAATTCCCCCTCCCCCTTTTTGTTTATTTTATTTTACCGTTTGCAGAGAAATAAAACCGACGCTCGGAGAAATGACCGGTTTTCCCGGCTCGCCTCGTGCAAAGCTTTCCCAAAGTGAAACCACGGTTAGCCCCCCTGGTATTGAAAGGGTTACAAGACTTCCCCCTCAGGATTCCATACAGCTCTGATAAATATGTCCCTGAGATATATATCAGGGGGCGGGGGGAGGGGTTCTGCCGCCGGCTGCGTCACGCGCACGCCAATAACAAGTCACGGCGGAGGATAGTAGGCAGTAATAATGACTCACTGTTCCAGAGAGCTTACACTCTAAAGTGTGGTACTGAGGCACAGCGAGATAAGGGCACTTATCCAAGATCACAAGAAAAGCTGATACTGGGGTTAGAACTGGGATCATCTACTAAGCCAGCGCTGCGCAAACTTTTTCGCGCCCCCCCCCCCCCCCCCCAAGGCACGGCTTCAAATGGCGTTGTGGGTTACGTCACGTGATCCTACCGCGTCATTTGATGCGTGTTGCCATGGCGACGAGTGACGTCACGTGACCCCGCGGCGTCATTTGTCGCCGCGTTGCCATGGCGACGTGTCGCCGAAGACCCAGTTGCCAGTAGATAAGTGAGGTTACAGAGGCCTCCCCCGGCACAAATTAAATGCCTGGAGGAAGAGCGCAGGGCCTCTGTAACAGCCCGCGCCCCCCCCTGCAAATTCTCCCGCCCCCCCCTCGGGGGCGTGCAACCCAGTTTGCGCACCGCTGCAGTAAGCAGTACTACATAAAGAGCCTTCAGTAACAGGGTAACACAGTGCAGGGGTGGGACTAGAGTAATGTCAGCCCAGGTACAAGTAACCAACCCCCTCCCTCCCACCTGGGGGTCTGTCTGTGCCCGGTGATTGCAGAAGTTGAGCCTGACTTCTGGCCGGGGCATAACTCCTGGGGGAGGCCCCTCCGGCAGGACACTAACGGACACGGGTAGAGATAAGGGTGGGCGTAAAATAAGTGTCAGTACGGGGTTCCTGCCGGGGGAGGACGGGCCCCTAACAGTTGCAGCCGGACTGGCCGCACCGGTGCTATTTCCGCCGCTGATACGGCGTCTTCCAGCGCTGGAGTCTGGCGGCAGACGACTGGTTGTTAAATACGGGCGGGGATCCGTTTTCTCTCTGCTGTTACGTCACCCCGTTCATGCGTGGGATTGTAGGGTGCAGAGCAGTTTCCGGCTCTGTGCGTGACCTTTATTTTCAGGGTTTGTTTCACACGTCTCACGAGAATATTAAAGTATTTTACTGTGTATTTTGTCACAATGGACGTAGCATTGGGCATTTCTGTCTGTTGGTGTACACATTTGGGCCGTTCAGTAGCACTCCTTATATACATGGGGTGTGGTGGGTTTTGGGGTTTTGAGCTTGATGGGATTGTGTGTTTATTTGATTCACACGTCACAGATACAACCTGTTGGGATAAACTGGGAAATGGGGTGGGGGGTTGGAGGGGGTTGGAGGGGGTTGGGGGAGGGGGGGGGTTGCAACCAGTTCCCCCGGACTCAGCCTCTTTCGTTCTGCCGGGTTGCCACCCTGTGTCAGGATTTTTCTGAGCGGCACGTAGGACATTGATAAATTATTCAAAAGGTGTCACGTTTTATTTGTTAATAGGTGCTAATGAAGCTGGCAGTCAAAATGCTACTTCTGCCGCCTGTCCGCTGAGAATAAATATAAATATTACATTACTAACAGTAATAATTAGAATGCATGAACCTCACACAGGATCACCTGTCATGTAAACACTCGGTGGTGCCGGGGGAGGGGGGCGAAGGAGGGGGGGGGAAAGGGGGGAGGGGGGCGAAGGAGGGGGAGGGGGGCAAAGGAGGGGGAGGGGGCGAAGGAGGGGGAGGGGGGCGAAGGAGGGGGAGGGGGGCGAAGGGCGGGGAGGGGGGCGAAGGGCGGGGAGGGGGAGAGAGCGGGAGGGGGGGAAGGGAGGGGCGGGAAGGGTGGGGGGGGGGGGCGCAGAACAGGGAAGGTGGTGGGGTCTTTCATTGGCACGCAATTAACCCCGGAAGTGCCAGAAGGGGCTAAAGTGCACCGCATTTCGCTGAAGGAGGAAAATGACCTTGAAAGGGGGAGGGGTGACAGTTGTTCAGTCCTGGGGGGCTTAATTTATTAAGGAATAAAAGAGATGTTTATTGCAAATCTAAAGCAATTTGTCTGCAAGTCAACTCGCATTTGTCAAAAGTAATTTATTAAATGTAAATTAATTTTTTTTGAAAAAGGATTCTTAATTATGTGTAAATGCAGCCGAGCAGAAGTGCTGTGTGAAGGTTTGAAGACCTTCCAGCCGCACAGTAATTAAAATACAGCGGTAGTGAGTATAGTGCATGAGTTTTTTTAACGTAGATTTTGATGTAAATTTCATCTTGACTTCGATGTGGTTCAAAGTCCTAGGAGCTGTATCTGCCCCGGGGAGGTGTAAGTTACAGCTGTATCTGCCCCGGGGAGGTGTAAGTTACAGCTGTATCTGCCCCGGGGAGGTGTAAGTTACAGCTGTATCTGCCCCGGGGAGGTGTACGTTACAGCTGTATCTGCCCGGGAGAGGTGTAAGTTACAGCTGTATCTGCCCCGGGGAGGTGTAAGTTACAGCTGTATCAGCCCCGGGAGAGGTGTAAGTTACAGCTGTATCTGCCCCGGGGAGGTGTAAGTTACAGCTGTATCTGCCCCAGAGAGGTGTAAGTTACAGCTGTATCTGCCCCGGAGAGGTGTAAGTTACAGCTGTATCGGCCCGGAGAGGTGTAAGTTGCAGCTGTATCTGCCCCGGGGAGGTGTAAGTTACAGCTGTATCAGCTCCGGGGAGGTGTAAGTTACAGCTGTATCTGCCCCGGAGAGGTGTAAGTTACAGCTGTATCTGCCCCGGAGAGGTGTAAGTTACAGCTGTATCGGCCCGGAGAGGTGTAAGTTGCAGCTGTATCTGCCCCGGGGAGGTGTAAGTTACAGCTGTATCAGCCCCAGAGAGGTGAAAGTTATAGCTGTATCAGCCCCGGAGAGGTGTAAGTTACAGCTATATCTGCCCCGGAGAGGTGTAAGTTACAGCTGTATCAGCCCCGGAGAGGTGTAAGTTACAGCTGTATCTGCCCTGGGGAGGTGTAAGTTACAGCTGTATCAGCCCCAGAGAGGTGTAAGTTACAGCTGTATCAGCCCCGGGGAGGTGTAAGTTACAGCTGTATCTGCCCCAGGGAGGTGTAAGTTACAGCTGTATCTGCCCCGGGGAGGTGTAAGTTACAGCTGTATCTGCCCCGGAGAGGTGTAAGTTACAGCTGTATCTGCCCCGGGGAGGTGTAAGTTACAGCTGTATCTGCCCCGGGGAGGTGTTAGTTACAGCTGTATCAGCCCCGGGGAGGTGTAAGTTACAGCTGTATCTGCCCCGGGGATGTTTAAGTTACAGCTGTATCTGCCCCGGGGAGGTGTAAGTTACAGCTGTATCAGTCACGGAGAGGTGTAAGTTACAGCTATATCTGCCCCAGAGAGGTGTAAGTTACAGCTGTATCTGCCCCGGGGAGGTGTAAGTTACAGCTGTATCAGTCCCGGGGAGGTGTAAGTTACAGCTGTATCTGCCCCGGGGAGGTGTAAGTTACAGCTGTATCTGCCCCGGGAGAGGTGTAAGTTACAGCTGTATTAGCCCCGGAGAGGTGTAAGTTACAGCTGTATCTGACCCGGGGAGGTGTAAGTTACAGCTGTATCTGCCCCGGGGAGGGTAAGTTACAGCTGTATTAGCCCCGGGGAGGTTTAAGTTACAGCTGTATCTGCCCCGGGGAGGTGTAAGTTACAGCTGTATCTGCCCCGGGGAGGGTAAGTTACAGCTGTATTAGCCCCGAGGAGGTTTAAGTTACAGCTGTATCTGCCCCGGGGAGGTGTAAGTTACAGCTGTATCAGCCCCGGGGAGGTGTAAGTTACAGCTGTATCTGCCCCGGGGAGGTGTAAGTTACAGCTGTATCTGCCCCGGGGAGGTGTAAGTTACAGCTGTATCTGCCCCGGAGAGGTGTAAGTTACAGCTGTATCTGCCCCGGGGAGGTGTAAGTTACAGCTGTATCGGCCCTGGAGAGGTGTAAGTTACAGCTGTATCTGCCCCGGAGAGGTGTAAGTTACAGCTGTATCAGCCCCGGGGAGGTGTAAGTTACAGCTGTATCTGCCCCGGAGAGGTGTAAGTTACAGCTGTATCTGCCCCGGAGAGGTGTAAGTTATAGCTGTATCTGTCCTGGAGAGGTGTAAGTTACAGCTGTATCAGCCCCGGGGAGGTGTAAGTTACAGCTGTATCAGCCCCGGAGAGGTGTAAGTTACAGCTGTATCTGCCCCAGGGAGGTGTAAGTTACAGCTGTATCTGCCCCGGGGAGGGTAAGTTACAGCTGTATCTGTCCTGGAGAGGAGTAGGTTACAGCTGTATCTGCCCCGGGGAGGTGTAAGTTACAGCTGTATCTGCCCCGGAGAGGTGTAAGTTACAGCTGTATCTGCCCCAGGGAGGTGTAAGTTACAGCTGTATCTGTCCTGGAGAGGAGTAGGTTACAGCTGTATCTGCCCCGGAGAAGTGTAAGTTACAGCTGTATCAGCCCCGGGGAGGTGTAAGTTACAGCTGTATCTGCCCCGGGGAGATGTAAGTTATAGCTGTATCAGCCCCGGGGAGGTGTAAGTTACAGCTATATCTGCCCCGGGGAGGTTTAAGTTACAGCTGTATCTGCCCGGGGGAGGTGTGAGTTACAGCTGTATCTGCCCAGGGGAGGTGTAAGTTACAGCTGTATCTGCCCCGGGAGAGGTGTAAGTTACAGCTGTATTAGCCCCGGAGAGGTGTAAGTTACAGCTGTATCTGCCCCGGGGAGGTGTAAGTTACAGCTGTATCTGCCCCGGGGAGGTGTAAGTTACAGCTGTATCAGCCCCGGGGAGGTGTAAGTTGCAGCTGTATCGGCCCCGGAGAGGTGTAAGTTACAGCTGTATCAGCCCCAGGGAGGTGTAAGTTACAGCTGTATCTGCCCCGGGGAGGTGTAAGTTACAGCTGTATCTGCCCCGGGGAGATGTAAGTTACAGCTGTATCTGCCCCGGAGAGGTGTAAGTTACAGCTGTATCTGCCCCAGAGAGGTGTAAGTTACAGCTGTATCGGCCCCGGGGAGGTGTAAGTTACAGATGTATCGGCCCTGGAGAGGTGTAAGTTACAGCTGTATCTGCCCCGGAGAGGTGTAAGTTCTAGCTGTATCAGCCCCGGAGAGGTGTAAGTTACAGCTGTATCTGCCCCGGAGAGGTGTAAGTTACAGCTGTATCAGTCCCGGAGAGGTGTAAGTTACAGCTGTATCAGCCCCGGGGAGGTGTAAGTTACAGCTGTATCTGCCCCGGGGAGGTGTAAGTTACAGCTGTATCTGCCCCGGAGAGGTGTAAGTTACAGCTGTATCTGCCCCGGAGAGGTGTAAGTTACAGCTGTTTCGGCCCCGGGGAGGTGTAAGTTACAGCTGTATCAGCCCAAGGGAGGTGTAAGTTACAGCTGTATCTGCCCCGGGGAGGTGTAAGTTACAGCTGTGTCTGCCCCGGGGAGGTGTAAGTTACAGCTGTATCAGCCCCGGAGAGGTGTAAGTTCTAGCTGTATCAGCCCCGGAGAGGTGTAAGTTACAGCTGTATCTGCCCCGGAGAGGTGTAAGTTACAGCTGTATCAGTCCCGGAGAGGTGTAAGTTACAGCTGTATCAGCCCCGGGAAGGTGTAAGTTACAGCTGTATCTGCCCCGGGGAGGTGTAAGTTACAGCTGTATCTGCCCCGGAGAGGTGTAAGTTACAGCTGTATCTGCCCCGGAGAGGTGTAAGTTACAGCTGTTTCGGCCCCGGGGAGGTGTAAGTTACAGCTGTATCAGCCCCAGGGAGGTGTAAGTTACAGCTGTATCTGCCCCGGGGAGGTGTAAGTTACAGCTGTATCTGCCCCGGGGAGGTGTAAGTTACAGCTGTATCAGCCCCAGGGAGGTGTAAGTTACAGCTGTATCTGCCCCGGGGAGGTGTAAGTTACAGCTGTATCTGCCCCGGGGAGGTGTAAGTTACAGCTGTATCTGCCCCGGAGAGGTGTAAGTTACAGCTGTATCTGCCCCGGGGAGGTGTACGTTACAGCTGTATCGGCCCTGGAGAGGTGTAAGTTACAGCTGTATCTGCCCCGGAGAGGTGTAAGTTACAGCTGTATCGGCCCCGGGGAGGTGTAAGTTACAGCTGTATCGGCCCTGGAGAGGTGTAAGTTACAGCTGTATCTGCCCCGGAGAGGTGTAAGTTACAGCTGTATCAGCCCCGGGGAGGTGTAAGTTACAGCTGTATCTGCCCCGGAGAGGTGTAAGTTACAGCTGTATCTGCCCCGGAGAGGTGTAAGTTATAGCTGTATCTGTCCTGGAGAGGTGTAAGTTACAGCTGTATCAGCCCCGGGGAGGTGTAAGTTACAGCTGTATCAGCCCCGGAGAGGTGTAAGTTACAGCTGTATCTGCCCCGGGGAGGGTAAGTTACAGCTGTATCTGTCCTGGAGAGGAGTAGGTTACAGCTGTATCTGCCCCGGGGAGGTGTAAGTTACAGCTGTATCTGCCCCGGAGAGGTGTAAGTTACAGCTGTATCTGCCCCAGGGAGGTGTAAGTTACAGCTGTATCAGCCCCGGGGAGGTGTAAGTTACAGCTGTATCAGCCCCGGGGAGGTGTAAGTTACAGCTGTATCTGCCCCGGAGAGGTGTAAGTTACAGCTGTATCTGCCCCGGGGAGGTGTAAGTTACAGCTTTATCTGCCCCGGGGAGGTGTAAGTTACAGGGGGTCCCCAAAGCTTGGCGTCCTGCAGCTTGGTGTCCTGCAGCTTGGAGTGATTCATTTAACCCCTTCAATGCCCTAATGATGTCTGGTCATTACCCCTTCCTCGTTTTTTCGGTGTCCATACGCGACCGGCGACGATCGCATACCGCATCTAAGGGTTGTGTCCACCCCCTCCCTGTCACAGCCGGCCCGACAGCCGGAACTGAGAAACTGACCAGGTGATCACTGCAAAGAGTGGTCCACGCGATGCAGAAGTGCCGGAAAGTTTCGTGGCTACGGCGGTGGCACAACCGTCCATAACTGAACCCATTTTTAAATGGAAGGCCTCCCCCCCCCCCTCCCGGCTCCTTGTGACCTTGTCACTTTATCTCCCTGTGCCTCAGGCACCAAAAACATAGATTGTAAGCTCCACGGATCAGGGACCTCTGCCTGCAAAATGTCTCTCGTAAAACTAGCAGCGCTATACAAGAACATGCTGTTATTATTATATTATTATTATATTATTATTATTATTAGAACTATAGCCACGTCAAAAATCTGCTACATATTTCTCATCTGCTCCGGGAGGTTTTTCATTAGCTGCTAGAGAAAAGGTGTTTGGGATACATGGATTAATCCGCAGACGCGTCTCCCTCCCCCGCACCTGGAACCGCGTTCTCGAACATTCGCCAATTGATGTAATTAGCAGGGACGCTGGCGGCCCGAGAAACGGATTGCTTTATCCCAAACTAGATTAACACCGCCGTGCTGCCTGGTATTATTGTATCTCGCTTTATTAGTGTGAATTCTGTATCCTCCGCTTCTCGGGGGGGCGGTTTTCCCCCACACACCAGGCTCGTCCAATTCTCACCTCCAGCCCGACGTTGCAGACTTATCTCACTGCCGCCTCTCTGGGTCAGGGGGACACTGGGAACTGAACCCGCGCCCGCCGGGAGCCGAGTCGCGGTGCACGGTTTCTAACACATATGCTGGAACGAAAACAAATAGAAATGCCAGCGCTCTCAGTAACCATTAACCCGTTCGCTCTCCGGAGGAGCCTGCAACGCAAGAGCTCATTCACAAAGCAAAATTGCCCCTTGCTCAAGTTGAGAGCTCATTAGCATGTCATTACCCAGAATCCCCGGCGGCAGTGGAAACCCCGGTATTATTATGGGGTAAGCTAGGGTTGGGGGATCTGTTAGCTGCTCATAAGCGTTCGCTGTGCTGTGGAGGGTTTTTGTCACTTCTTTGTATTCGCCATACCTTCTGTGTGTGCCTGGAATTGCTCAACTCCAATCTCATATCTACCCCCCCCCCCCTTCTCTGATATCAAATTGTAATGGGCAACGTGTGTTTAAACGGCAAATAAGTAGCCACGCTGCAGGAATCCCCCATACCCTTGCCCGGGTCACTCTGCACCTCCATGTATAATTAGACATTATTCTGTTCTGTGCAGGGCAAAGTCTCTCATTCATCTTTTCCGGAGTCCCTTTTTTGAGGGGGGGGGGGGGGAATGTTTAGCGTTGGGGACCTGCTGCTTCTCTGTGACTCCCACATCCCACGGCTGTTTTGTGCTGGGTTTCAGAGTGACGGGGGTGGGGATTTATGGATTGCCGCTAGCGCCTTCCACTTACACCCCCATCCGCCTCGCTCCGACGGTGTAAAAATAAACCCGACGGATGGGATGGGATTCCTTTCATTCGTTCTGTACACTTTCCAAGAGGCGCAGGTGGCAAAGTAGCTTGTTCCTCATCAATGGGGCTGGAAATAAATGCAACGACTTCTCCTGGTTTAACACGCCAGGCGTGCGCACGAGATCCACGCCCACACAGAAACATATATGGGATTTGGCAATAACATGGACGTACTTAGGGCCGTGCTTCGCCACCCCAGCCCTCAAGAGCCACCAACAGGTCAGGTTTTGAGGATATCCCTGCTTCAGCACAGCTGGCTTAATCAGTGGCTCAGTCGAAGACTGAGCCACTGATTGAGCCAGCTGTGCTGAAGCAAGGAGCGATTGAGCCACCTGTGCTGAAGCAGGGACTTATTGAGCCACCTGTGCTGAAGCTGGGGCTGATTCAGACACCTGCGCTGATGCTGGGTTATCCTCAAAACTTGACTTGTTGGGGGGTCTTGAGGACTGGGGCGGAGACCCCCCTGACCTCGGGGGGTTATTCACTCAAATGGTAGTGGGTTCAGTGGCAAGGGGTTACAGGTTGGGGCAGGACGGGCCAACTCCAGTCCTCAAGGGCCACCAACAGGCCAGGTTTAAAGGATATCCTTAATAGAACAAGAATAAGGAATACATGTATAAGTGTCGCCCCCTCTTGGTTGGCAACTAATTGGTGAAGGGGATAATGGCCAGAAGGGGTTAACTGTGACCAGGTTCTGCCCCTCCCACTTTGCCTTGTCACCAGTGATGTCATCACAGGGACATGTGGGTGTATATATATATGTATATATAGCCACGCCCGTATCCCAGAGTTCAGTTCTGCCGAGTTGGAACGTGTAAGATATGGAAACAGGTTCCTGTGTTACCAGTCTGCAGCTTGCTCTGTCCTGTCACCGTCATTGTGTTAACGTCACTAACGTGCCCTGTCATTCAGTCCCACGCCTGTACGGAGCGTCAGGAAGCTCCCGTCTACTTGAGAAGTATGCGGGATAGTTCACGTAAGGTTACCCACGCTGTGGAGAGGAATGAAAAAAAATCAGCGCACAGCCAAAAGGATCCTGGGCCAGGGGCCAAAATACCTTCATTCTGTTTCCATGGTACAGAAGAGGAGGCGCAAGTGGCCAAACTCCTTAATAAAGCGCCTGTAGTGGGAAACGCCCAGGAGGGTACTCGTGCCTCCTTTTCTATACCATAGAAACAGAATGAAGGTATTTTTGTGCTGGCCCAGGGCTCCTTTTGGCTGTGCGCTGACTTGACTTTTTTCATTCCTCTGGACCGTAACCATCGGCGGCTGTCCACGCTTTGGCTATTTCTCCCTGAGTGGGTATGAAGAATGAACAAACTGAGGGATCTATGATCAGGGGAGAGCAAACTTTTGCTGCTGCGCCCCCCTGCCTTGCCTCCCCCCGGTGCTCGCACCCCTCCCCCTTACCTAGAGGCAGCATAAAATTACGCTGCGGGGTCATGTGACGTTGCGTGACCCGCGGCGTCATTTGACGCGTGTGACGTCACATGACGCCACGTTGCCATGGAGACGAGTCCTGAAGCTGGCAGAATCGAGGTAAGTAAAAAAAAATCTTCCGCCCCCCCAGTTTGCGCACCCCTGCTCTAGATCAGGGGTGCGTAAACTGGGGGGAAGCGAGATTTTCTGGGTGGGTGCTGCACTTTCAGGGCCCCGTGCGCTTCCTCACAACATTTAAATGAAACGCCAGGGGATCGCGTGCGAGGCCTCTGTAACCCCTTCTTGCCTGCTCTCAGCCGGCTTCTGGCGACACGTGGCGTCAAATGGCAACGCGACGTCGGGACGCCATCTATACTAGAGAGAAGGTAAGATGGGGGGGAGGGCGGGAGCAGGCAAGGGGGGCGCCAAGAAATAAGTTTGCTCCCCCCTGCTTTCGAGGTTACTGGTGTCTTGCTGAGAAGATTTGTAACTGGGGAACCCAAGTGAAGCGAAGTGGTGTGAGTACAGCCGGTTCTTTTCACCACTACACCTCTTAAGATGTTACATCTACTATCTACTATATATTTCTGAAAGCATTGTATGTATGTATGTTTCACTGTGTTCCCTGTCCCTAGCGGCAATCTCATTGGTCCCTTGGCCCGCCCGCCCCCGCACACCTCTCATTGGCCTCACACACTCACACCACCCCCTTGGCCCGCCCTCCACACCTCTCATTGGCCTGAGGCGGAGTGACGGGCCAAAGGTCCAAAAAAAACACACACACACACACCTCTCTCCCTGTCCTCTCCCCCCCATCACACTCACCTCCCCCCCTCCCCGGTGCTCCACTCACCTCCCCGCCTCCCCTCCGCTCCACTCACCTCCGCTCCACTCACCTCCCTCCTGCTCCATTCCCTCCTGTTCCACTCACCTCCCTCCCGCTCCACTCACCTCCGTCTCCACTCACCTCCCTCCCGCTACACTCCCTCTCCACTCACCTCCCTCTCCACTCACCTCCCTCCCGCTCCACTCCCTCCCGCTCCACTCACCTCCCTCTCCACTCACCTCCCTCCCGCTCCACTCCCTCCCGCTCCACTCACCTCCCTCCTGCTCCACTCCCTCTCCACTCACCTCCCGCTCCACTCACCTCCCTCCCGCTCCACTCACCTCCCTCCCAGGCGCGGGGACAGGCAGTGGGCAGGGCAGCCTGCCGCTGCCACGCGGCACCTAAGATGGCAGCGGACGGAAGGACCCCCTTCCTCCCTCGCGGACTAAGTAACATGGCGGCGGCCGGAAGGAGAGGTGACGTGTGTGTTTGTGTGTGTGTGTGTGACACTGTGTGTGTGTGACACTGTGTGTGTGTGACACTGTGTGTGTGTGACACTGTGTGTGTGTGTGTGACACTTTGTGTGTGTGTGACACTTTGTGTGTGTGTGTGTGTGTGTGTGTGTGTGGGACACAGTGTGTGTGCCCCCCCCTCCTGTCCACTCTCCTCCCCCTCCTGTCCACTGTCACCCCCCTCCTGTCCACTGTCACCCCCCTCCTGTCCACTCTCCCCCCCCTCCTGTCCACTCTCCTCCCCCTCCTGTCCACTGCCCCCCCCCCCTCCTGTCCACTGCCCCCCCTCCTGTCCACTGTCCCCCCCTCCTGTCCACTGTCCCCCCCTCATGTCCACTGCCCCCCCTCCTGTCCACTACCCCCCTCCTGTCCACTACCCCCCCTCCTGTCCCCTGTCCCCTCCTGTCCACTGTCCCCGTCCCCTCCTGTCCACTCTCCCCGTCCCTCCCCTCCTCCTGTCCACTGTCCCTCCCCCCACCTTTTCCTAGCGGCAAATTTAACTCATGGGCAACGCCGGGTCTCTCAGCTAGTATTTAATAATAAGTGAGACCCCTGTGAATGCATTACTATTTCTTTCTACCCACTGAGAAAGGAAGCCACCTTCACTTTCTTTTCAGCTTTCTTTTGAGCTTTCAGGGTTTCCTTCCTTCGGGGGCAATCACAGGAACACACGTAGCCTACTCCAGCAGAGGCGAGTTGGAGTAGACTACGTGTGTTCCTGCGATTGCCCCGTGCCTGCCGTTCCAAAACCGGGATCGATCGTACCCGGAAGTGACGTGGCTGACCGCCGGAAGTGACGCGACGCATTACAACAGCCGGGCAGACCGCGGACGACCGAGCCACTCACCTATAATTTTTATGTGTCTGTGCTACATTGTGCAAATGTAAATGCAATATTATTCGTTTAAATACAATACCCTGTTGAACATACAATGTTGCACTAAGAGTGTCTCTGTTTCATTGAGGAACACCACACGCTGAGACCATTTGCCATCTATTTAAGTTGAAGATTCCAAATCACATCTGTGTACCAATTGCTGTTTCTCGACTGGGAAAGTGTGAGTCCCATTTCTGTTGATACCTAGATGTCTGATTATATACAGGGTAAGCGCTAGTCATTTCATTGCATCATGGTTCTGAAGACGGGTCACCGCATGGACCCAAAATGTCCCATCTCTTGTGATCGCCTCCCACATTAAACGATTACTATTGCTACCCATCAGCAAGAGATAAAAATAAAATAATTACAATTGTTAGGAAGAGGATGTTAAAAATGGTGTCACATTCAAAAAAATCATTCTACAGACCTTTTTGCTAATTATAGGCATTATTACAATTATTTACTTCCAGTTTCCCATTTCTTATGCGATGATGGTTTAAGAGTCGATGTGAATACGCGCTTAAACCAGCAATCCCGCCTACCCGTTTATTTTTAATAACTATTATTTTACAGAATTGGATCCGGGGGTTCTTCTGGATCCATAGTGGGCGTGAAACATGTGGGAGGAGGAGTTTTGTCATTTTATGTAGTTTTCATTAAAGACTTTTTTAACCTTCATATCTGGTGAGTTCCCCAACTTCTTTTCATAGCAAGCGGTAGTCCACTCGATCATTTTTTGTTTTTTTTCACCATTATCACCTAGCATAGGGGTAGGCAAACTGGAGAAGCAAGCATTCCCCTCATTTATCCCCATTTAGTTTGTAAGTCGTCAGCTTATTCTTGTTTCCCAAATGCATAACCTTACATTTATCTGTATTAAACCTCATCTGCCATTTACCTGCCCAAGTGTCCAGTCTATCCAAGTCCTTACGGAGAGAAATTACATCCTGCTCTGATTCTATTACCTCACACAATTTAGTATCATCAGCAAAGATGGAGACTTTGCTCTTGATGCCAACCTCAAGGTCATTAATAAACAAATTAAAAAGCAGGGGTCCCAGTACCGATCCCTGAGGTACTCCACTCACAACTTTAGCCCAACCTGAAAAAGTTCCATTTATGACAACTCTCTGTTGTCTGTCCTTCAACCAGTTTTCAATCCAGGTGCATATATTATTACTGAATTTGCTTTATTTTGTGCACTAATCTCTTGTGTGGCACCGTATCAAAAGCCTTTGCAAAATCTAAGTAGATCACATCAACTGCATTACCCTGGTCTAAATTCTAACATACTGTACCTCCTGAAAGTAACTACATGTGTGTATATATACACATATACTGTATGATACCAAACACTGACTATGACGCGGACAACTCATTATTCCTGTTGTGTTTACACAAAGCGTTCAAATGCACACATAATCAAAACAAACAATGTGAGTGTTGGTTACTAAAGTTGCAAACAGAAGTATCTGCTGATTGAAAAGGAGGCAACCTACCCCCCCACCTGGCTCTTGAACCGGCGGACTGCGTAGGGTCTCGGTACTCTTGGAGTCTGCTCCCGCTAATTTCATGTTAGTTGCTCATGCATTATTTTCACAGTGAAACTCACTGTAACTTTAGGTAATGGGAATGTATATAGAACAGAGATTCCCCACAGAGGTCTGGGAGATGTCTCCAAAGGGTTGGCCAGCATGTTTTTTTTAATGGCGGTTCCCAAGCAGCATAGCGGGTTCCTGAGCCCGTGTGGGGACTGCCCACTTAGTAATTCTATCTGATTATACCCCTGAGGAAGTGGGAGGAACGCCACAAAACTAGTAGGGCGAGAACTGTCACTGGAAACCAGAAGGATTCACGGGGATCAAGCACCAGACAGAACACAGAGATCAAATAAAGCGTATTTATTCTGGCTGGAGCCAGCTGTAACGGTCGTGCTCGCCACAAACCGGGACCATACCGCGGGGCTGAGGTGGGGATGTATATACACCGACCTTAGACCACGAAGCCGGTTCTGGGTTGCGCAGTCCGTAGTCAAACATAGCCGGGTCAGGGTTGGAGAATGTAGGGAAATCCGTGGACAAGCCGGGGTCAGGGTAGGCAGCATAGGAGCGATGGTCGCGGTCACGAGCTGGGGTCGCCATCAGGAAATCTTGGGTGAAGCCGCTTCAGCGTAGAAAGCAGGAAAATGAGCAGAGCTGCTTCAGCGTAGAAGTTAGGAAACTTGAGCGAAGCTGCTCCAGCATAGCAGGGCTTCTGGAAGGAGGGAACAGGAACGGAAGGAGAGAAGGCCATGGAAATCCAGGGGTGCAGACACGCCAAAGGGAACACTGAGGACGTCAGCATAGCCGCTTCAGTGCGGCGGAGGCGTACATGAACACGGTGAGTAGCACAGGGGCTACTGTGCAGGAAGGCCTTGGAAGTAGGAGGTCAGAAGAAAGAGACTCAGGCTCAAGGAGGCCAAGCCAGGCCAAACAGAGGAGTCTGTGACAAGCACAGTTACTTGCAGCAGGAATAGCAAAGTCTATGTTCAGCCATGAGGAAGTGAAAGAGCAGGGTTTAAATAGGAGAGATGCATGACTGGGATTGAGAGGCGGAGCGAAGGTGCGGCCTCTGCGGAGACTGAGATTGGCTGCAAGGCACAGGAGACAAGTAAGTGTACTTGCTTGCAGCTGGGGAGGGGTGCACAACGTCACATGTGCGCGCCGCGCGCGAGGGAAGCGCGGCGCATCCAGGGGGTGGAGCTATGCTCCGTGGTACGCCTTGAAGAGCTGCGGGTGCACGTGCGCTCTGTAAACAGAGGGGGGGTGCGCGCATAGCGAGAGACCGGAGCGGAAGGTGCAGCAGTGGCAGGTAAGGAGGGAACACGCTGCAGGGGACGTGTTCCCCGATTCCTTACACCAGCAAACACGACGCAAATCACCGATCAGAACTATAATCACTCAAAATAGGGGAGCGCGTTGGCTTATATGGCACAGCTTCCATGGGGGTCCAGAGTCTACAGGCAGCGGTGAACGCAAGTTCCGCGCAAGCAAGTTTAAATCTTGCTCGTATTCAGGTGTCTCCGGCACAGCCTCGGAGAACACCGCTTAGTCCGCCTGCATTCAGGTGTCTCCGGCACAGCCTCGGAGAACACCGCTTAGTCCGCCTGCACGCCATCTTGGAATGGACTGTGGAGCCCAGATCAGCTCTCCCTTTCATAGTTTCCAAGTCTCCATAGGAAAACATGGAGAACAGGGCAGCGACCTATCACAGTGCGAGGGCTCGCCTGCGTTGGCCAATCCGGGCTGGGGGTGTGATGATGGGGCTGAGGCAAGGTGAGCGGGAATTACAAATCGACCAATGAGAACAGCACCGACGGGACTCATACCCAGCCACTTTTCTCAGTGCCGGCTTGCTATCTCCTGCAGAGATAGGCGCCTCGCTGTGTGGGGCAGACCATGGTTCCACTTATCCTACTCTTCATTGTCCTGAACGCCCTCGTGGAACCAGCTAAACCTGGATCCCTTGTCGTGCAGGCTGGGTAAGTGTATTACTAGCCTAGCACGTCGAGGGAACAAAGAAATACAACATTACAGTCTAAACACCACATTTCACATGAAATGAAGACTTTCCTATACATTAGTACACTCCAACATATAGTATTTTTGACCTCTGAGCCGCAGGCAGATGGACGTACAGGGACAATGGCTGAGCTTAACCTTCATCAATATGAGCCGCACTGCCACGACCGCCACAAGACCAATTGAGGCAGAATTGTTTTAGATATTGTGAGGCGTGTGACGTCGGGACCGGCGCCAGAACCTTCAGAGACCAGACTGAGAGGAATCGAATCGGCTAGGCCACCGACAGGACCCCCCTCTCCTCCCCCGCAGTAGGAGGTAGCAACCTACTCACCAGACCAAGACAAGGACTCTACTAGGTTCAAGGACCGTTACTCCCTACATGCCATTTTAATTCAATGAAATTGTGTGTGCAATTTTTGATTTACCTTGTATTGAGTATTACCTTGTATTGAGTATTACCATGTATTGAGTATTACCTTGTATTGAGTATTACCATGTGTAAGGGGGTCACCCCCGGTTCCCCTGATTTTCCTTTGCCCCCTGCCTTACCCCTGTGGCAGTGGGGGAAGGGGACGGCGACTTCTCCCGGCGGGCACCGCCCTCTTGGTTTTGGCGCGAGCTTCGCCCCTGCGCAGTAAAGATCGCGCACGCGGTCCCCATAGAAAAGAGCTTTGCCAAGGACTACAATTCCCAGCAGCCTCTGGGGACTGCACTTTCACCCTTGTCACAGGCAGCATTGAAGCCAATAGAGCTGGCAGATTCTCATGCTGCAGAGTTGCAACAATGTTGTGTGCAGACAGGGTTTCTGTCAGTCAGAGACCGGAGCAGCCCAGGGAAGGAGGTAGGGTACAGGAGTCAGGGACTCCCTGTACTAGGCCAGCACCCCCAGGGCCCGAGATAGCTCAGCTCCCCAGTAAGGTGAGTGTTGCCAGGGACAGCCCTCAGGTTAGGGACCCTGCCACTTACATTAGTGGGAGATGGGAAAGAAAGGTTAAAGAGAGTTGGAGTCAGGGAGCTGTGAGGGAAGGAAGGGTGCGGGGAGCGAGTGCAGCTCCTGCCCCATATAGGTAACTACACCCCAGGTAGGCCCCAACTCCCCACTAGTTTAGTGGGTAAATGCTGAGGGAGGCCCAAGATAGGGACGCGGCCCTTAGTGTAGAGTGCTGCCTTGTCAGAGTCACGGCTGTTAGTGCTGTGAGGTCTGACAGGCAGGCACCTTGTTGCGCAGCACGTTGGCTGCAGCATCCAGTGAGATACAGCTTGCTGCTGTAGGCGCTGGGACTCGTTAGGTCTTAGTAAGTACAGTCAAGGCTGGGAAGAGTTAGGGGAGTGGGGCAGGTTATTAACCTCTGCAGGCCCATAGGAGTCCCCAAGCCACCCCAGGTTGCGGTTCATCAGGGACAGGCCCTAGGTTAGGGTTCCTGTCACGTTAGGGTTAGTTAGGGATAGATAGGGATAGCGGCGGTTGCTGTTCCCGTGATTCGGTTGCTGTTACCGTGAGACGGTGGGACCCTCGTTGGGGTTCCTGGAGAAGTACCTGGATAGGATCAGACGGATGCATCGCACGTCTGACCCTTTGAGAAGAGTGTTGCAGGCCCGAGCATCGGAGTGCTCGGAAGGTACCTCTGAATTATATGTGCACCAACAGGCCTATTAGTTCATAGTGACTGCGCAGTCACCCACAACCTCCGTAGGAGTACGGGACATTGGGTGTGGGGGATTACAGGACACTGGGTGGGAACGCCAGACATTGGGCCTGAGGTGATAAGGTTAACAGGTTATGATATTATGTAAATGTGATGATATTCTCCATGCATGTTAGTAAAGTCATATAGTTAATATACATGCTGTCTACGTGATTATTATTGTGATTGTCCTGCGAGGAACCACTCCCCCTCTGGTGGGAGCCATCGCAGGTGGAGGCGCTGTACCGAGAAGATGTTGTAAGTGATCACCCCTAGTATAATTACTCCAGGTTCCCCGTGGCGGAAGCTCAGCCCTCCTGTGAGCCAACAGGTAATGCACCACACCTGAGTAACCTTGTATGTTCCCCGCACTCACACTGTATATGCGATTGGGTGGAGTGGAATACCCGTTACACATGAATTGAGTATTACCTTGTATTGAGTATTACCTTGTATTGAGTATTACCTTGTTTTGAGTATTACCTTGTATTGAGTATGACCTTGTATTGACTGATAACATTTTATTACGCCATTGGAAGCGTTTTTTGCTCTCGTCTTTTACAGACAACCAATTCACGTGGCTACAGGATCGCTATTTGACTAGCAGCACTTCAATGGGCGCCATATATGCCTCCTCCAGTGGCATGAGTTTTCCCTAATATATATATAAATATTTATATATACTGTCTATATATATCATGTTATTTAGAATGCAAGATGCAAACGGTCAAAGATCTTGGACAACACTTTTTATTTCAGTTAAATGTAAATGGGGGGGGAGGGGAGGGGGGGAACTACATTAGCTCAATCCAAATGACCTGGAGTGTTTTATTATTTAATAATGTTTGGTGACTGTCCCTATTATTATTGTTAATAATAATAATAATAATAATAATAAGACAAGTTCTGTGGAGCAACGGCCTTCTATCTTTTTGTGTTATTGGCCAATATAATTCATGTTCTGTTTGTACACACTCCTTGCAGAGCGCTGTGGAACATGGCCCATTATACATAAATCATATTAATAAGTATAATTATTGTCTTATTATTAATATGACACAATAGTCAAGGTATAATACAATTAGACAGATAGCAGTTTACTTGTATTATTAATATTATTACACTTGTAGTCATTGTTATATTTTGGTATAGATTAATTGTATAAATAATAATAATAATGTTAATTAAAGTGATGTTCCCATGTTATATTGGAGATTCTCAGCCTGACTTGTCTAATACTCATTGGTTATTGTGACACCTTGTCATATTGTTACTTCCCTGACATATCAATAAAGTTTAATATTAAAAAAAAACACACACAACCCTCACATCAACTCACATGTTCTCTGCCCAGCGCTGGTGCTTGGCCCCGCCCCTTTGCTGATCTCTGCATGCCATTGGTGGACTGGCACGTCGTGTTTGCGGGTTCTGTGTGGTGATTGGTGCCTGCGGGGTGGCCTGGCTCTCACTTCCGCCTGGGTGTCAGTGGAGTAGGTGCTGCCTGGGAGGCTGAGTCCTGATACACAACAGGTAGTGTGTGTGTGTGTGTGTGTGTGTGTGTGTGTGTGTGTGTGTGTGTGTGTGTGTGTGTGTGTGTGTGTGTGTGTGTGTGTGTGTGTATATGTATATGTATGTGTGTATATGTGTATATGTGTTGGTGGTACTGTGTGTCTGGTCATATGATGGTGTGTTTGGTCATATGATGGAGGTGCGTGTGTTTGTGTATCTGGTCATATGATGGATGGAGGTTGTGTGTGTGTGTGTGTGTGTGTGTGTTCTTATGATGGTGTGTCACTGTGTGTATATATATGTGTGTGTATGTGTTGGTGGTACTGTGTGTGTCTGTTGTTATGATGGTGTGTCTGGTCATATGATGGATGGAGGGTGTGTGTGTGTGTGTGTGTTATGATGGTGTGTCACTGTGTGTGTGTGTGTGTATATATATATATATGTGTGTGTGTGTGTGTGTGTGTGTTGGTGGCTGTGTGTGTCTGTTGTTATGATGGTGTGTGTGTGTGTGTGTCTGGTAATATGATGGTGTGTTTGGTCATATGATGGAGGTGTGTGTTTGTGTATCTGGTCATATGATGGAGGGTGTGTGTGTGTGTGTCTGTTCTTATGGTGTGTGTGTGTGTGTCTGGTCATATGATGGAGGTGCGTGTGTTCTTATGATGGTGTGTCTGTCTCCATATGTCGGGAGTGTGCCTGGTCATACAATGGAGGTGTGTTTTGTGTGTGTGTCTGTTCTTATGATGGAGGTGTGTGTGTGTGTGTCCATCTGATGGAGGTGTGTGCCTGATCATATGATGTAGGTGTGTGTCTGGTCATATGATGTAGGTGTGTGTGTCTGGTCATATGATGGTGTGTGTGTAATCATATGATGGAGGTGTGTGTCTGGCCATATGACGGAGGTGTGTTTGTGTCTGTGTCTGTTCTTATGATGGTGTGTGTGTGTGTCCATATGATGGTGTGTGCCTGGTCATATGATGGAGAGGTGTGTGTGTGAGCACTGTTTGCCAAGTAATAAAGGAGAAAGACGTGTGTGTGTGTGTGTGTGTGTGTGTGTGTGTGTGTGTGTGTGTGTGTGTGCGCGCTCGGATTCCTCTCACAGGTAATGTGCATGGTAAACAGTGTCAGTGTATCATTTGCACCAACTCTCCTGTGTGCACAAGTGCTCACCATCATCATACAGTGCCGCAGGTTTACCCTGAGGTCAGTACGTGAATTAGCCAAACCAACTACTGGTTGTATATGTTTACGTGTTAAGCCAGGTTCCAGCATTATGTCCTTACTCCCCCAACCATATAGAAGATGGGAGGGTTTTTATTTAGTGCTGTAGGTCCTAGTGACAAATTTATTGTCTACAGTACCTAATGTTTTAATGTGCTGCTTTCGGTAATAACATGTCCGTTCCTCAGCTGTGTGGTCAGCCAGATCCTGAAATACGCGTTTACATGCAATTGGCTAGCCAGAGGTTTTCATTACTCAAATATTTGTTCTTTTTGGGGGGTGACCCACTATCCCCATCTTTATAAAAATAAAATAAAAATACCTGTCCGACTGCTATTAACTGCAGCTGATCAGCTGCACAATATTCTTATTCTTGGCCATGGTAAAGGGCCGTCCCAGAAGATTCTGCGGTGAAATCTTATATGGGTTTTTATTTTTTAAATAAATCCTTTCTGTAGTATTGGATAATACTGTTTTGTTGTTTTTTTTAATTATTTTTTAATTTATTTATTCAAGTCTTAATGCCATTTCTAATGAGTTTTAAAGCATGCTTTGATTTCTATTGTAGGTTTTAACCCACCTCTCAAGCAGTGCAAGATTTTTTACTTTACTGTTTGGGATCATTTGTTGCAAATGTTCCCAGCAGTATGAGCTGCAAACTGTAACAATAGATAATGTTACCTTAGTAATATAAGAATACATTGTAGCTGCTGAGTTACTGACTGAAACAGTCATTATGTTAGTCACAGGATCAGGATTTTGACAGCTTTATAACATTTGCACCACATGATTGCCAGTTTGGGTAAGAACATAGAATGATTCATTACCACATGCTTTATGTATACGAAAAAGAGAGGGTGTAGTATAGCGGCTTTTATGTGCGCCCTGCTGAGCACGCATCTTACTTTGTGTAAGAATTCCCTTTACCTGAAAGAAAAGGGTTTCTTTTTACTACGGGTGTGTAGTATTCTGTTAGGACGCGCTAATAGTGTCGGCGACGCTGACGTCACGCTGCGGTCGCTGGAAAAATCAAATTGAAATGACTTCCAGCGATCGCGACCAAGCAGCCGCGTGCCCTTATAGTAAGCGCAGTGCGACGGCTTGGTCGCGATCGCTGGAAGTCTTTTCAATTTGATTTTTCCAGCGACCGCAGCGTGACGTCAGCGTCGCCGCCACTATAAGCGCAGCCTAACAGAATACATTCACACACACACGTAGTAAAAAGAAACCCTTTTCTTTTTACTAAGAAACCTCTTTTCTTTCAGGGATCCCTGGCTTACACAAAGCAAGATGCGTCATCAATGCATTTGCTTTGGCGCGACGTCGCGTCGCTGGCTGTATAAGCGCGGCCTTAACCTCTTTGTTTCCCTGAGGTGTGTTACTTCAGGACACGGGTTGTGCCAGAAAGTTGCAGTGCCAATCCAAGCAGTTTGGATGTAATATTTTATGATGTTTTGGGGGCTTTCGTTGCTGTTTGGGTTTACCGTTTGAAATTCTGCCTTAGGAGCTCATCATGTTGGAGCCCCGTTTTCCAAGTCCAACTTTCCCATTGGAAGATATAATAGAAAAATGTTCATTGTGAGATGACACAGTAAGTTGTACCTGCCAGGGCGGAGCTGATGGGTGGCATTCCCAGGTGGGACATTTTCATTGCTCATAGGGCTAGAAACCGATCGGAAGTCTTTCCAGCACGGAAGGGGTTAAGGTGTGTATGAGGTTCTGTGGAGCTTGGAAAGCTGGCAGCACTTTACATGGAAGGGGCTTGGTCTTGTAGGAATGTTCTGTATTATTTCCGATGACGTATCTCCGGGCTCTGCAATGCTCCGAGGGCCAGCGCCAGAGGTGAACACCCTCTCCCCTTTATATTGGGAGACATGCGCCTCGGGCAGATGGCAGACGGTCCGATGGCACAGTACGTTCTGCTGGCGTCTCATTCCCCTGAGGCAGAAGTGACACAGTCCACATGAACAAGAGACCCGAGAGGTTTTGAAGTGTCTATACACAGTAGTTTGTATATATTTATTTGTTGTTGGTTCATGGAAAAGCATCACACCCCACAACAATCCCGACCCTGGGAGACATTATAAAGAATTGGAGCTTTTATTGGTTTATCATTTTATTCATCACGTTCGTTGGGGTTGTTGGGGTTGTTGGGGTTGTTGTGGTTGTTGTTGTAGTTGTACACCTACATTAGTGTATTGACAGATGTCTCGACTTTATGCTTTTCTTTTCACACTTGCCTGCATATTGAAATAAAAGCATTTCAATATTAAGTGCCTGTGATGTTACAACGGAAGCTCTTCCCAGAGTCTAGTCTAATGGTAACCCTGCTCCTGGGGTTTGCGAATTATGCTCAGGGGAAAATTACTAACATGAGTTAAACTCTTTTTTTTTAATTTGTATTTTTTAGGCTGCTTGTGTGGAGGGGAAGGAAGGGATTGCTGATTTAACGGTACAACCCACCCTAATTATCTTCCATTTGTTCCCCGAGATACTGAGTGGTGAAATTACCGGTATCACTTCCGGCTTTTTTTAAAGGGGATTTAAATGGCCGTCCAATAGGAAGCACCAACCGAGGATGTTCCGGTTCCTATTGGTCTGAGATTGGACAGCCATTTTGTTTTCCCAGATAGACAATTAAAAGTGTGGCATAAATGAGGAGGAGGAGGAACGGCTCCTTTTTAGGTGATAACCGCACAGTTCATGATATCTGTTCAGTGTTAATGTTTTGTAAACCCGATCATGATATATATCGCAACATGATCACTGCAGGACCTATAACCGCACGGCCTAACTCTGCAGAGTGTAAGCTCTGTTGGTTAGAGATGACAGCAATGCACAGAATACGGGGGGGGGGGGGGTCTTTTCATTGTAACTATTCCGTTGCTGTGACGTGCGTGTGATATCAGGATATGATCCGGGCTAAGGAGGTGTGTCCTGCACAGAGCCAGACGTTCGCTTGCCTGTTTGTGCTATTTTCATAGCCTTGTATTTATCTTTGCTGGGTTCTTGCCATCATCATCATTCTGAATCGCACTTAATGTCCTTTTTTTATAACGGCGTTCAGCTAGAAGTGCTTGTGAAACATGTCCCCAGCAAGCTGCCTCGCAGCCCTGACGTGCAAAGTGTTACTCACCAGCAAGCACACACGGATGAAGCAGTAAATGTCATATGATTCTGCCTTGGTCCAAGGTGGGAAGGGAGCGATGATTACAGGAACACACCAGAAAAAAATAGAAAGGCAATAATGGTGCAGTATATCAACACACTAAATGGTCAGGTGAGATCTTGGCTCTATAGAAATGCCTACTTACAACAGGTCGAAATAAAAACGGCAGTGATCTATTAGTTCAATAGAAACGAACTGGATCCCCAGCAGAAGTGGACGTTCAAACAGGGGATATGGCAGGAAAACACTTCTCAAATGGGTCATGTTGCACTTTTTGTTTGCATTGCTCAGATCGTCCCATTTCTGCTGAGCCCTCTCTATGCTTACCTTATAGTTGGTAATTCACCCCCCTTCTTCCTATTATGGCAGAAGGCTTTCATATGTGGTATGTGCTCTACTCTATACCCCACACAAGGGTCACATAATAATATGACTAATGTATTGGGTTGTCCTGTCATTACTGATTATCTCCCTCTTTGCTGGGTTCCATCATTTTGACTGAGCCACCTGTGCTGAAGTAGGGATATCCTGCAAACCTGACCTGTTGGTGGCCCTTGAAGGCTGGAGTTGTCCACCCCTGACCTAATAAGTGCCGGTTTGAGCGTGTGTGTGCCCCCCTCATACCTAACACATCTTTGCTTCTCCTTCTGTCCTATTCCTCCTGTTTCTCTCCGTCCCTCTGCTTGGCAGTGCCAGTGAAGGGGTTAGCGCAGCACTGCATGTTCCAGCTGCTTGGCAGTGCCAGTGAAGGGGTTAGCGCAGCACTGCATGTTCCAGCTGCTTGGCAGTGCCAGGGCCGGGATTAGCGCAGCACTGCATGTTCCAGCTGCTTGGCAGTGCCAGTGAAGGGATTAGCGCAGCACTGCATGTTCCAGCTGCTTGGCAGTGCCAGTGAAGGGATTAGCGCAGCACTGCATGTTCCAGCTGCTTGGCTGTGCCAGTGAAGGGGTTAGCGCAGCACTGCATGTTCCAGCTGCTTGGCAGTGCCAGTGAAGGGGTTAGCGCAGCACTGCATGTTCCAGCTGCTTGGCTGTGCCAGTGCCAGGATTAGCGCAGCACTGCATGTTCCAGCTGCTTGGCAGTGCCAGGGCCGGGATTAGCGCAGCACTGCATGTTCCAGCTGCTTGGCAGTGCCAGTGAAGGGATTAGCGCAGGACTGCATGTTCCAGCTGCTTGGCAGTGCCAGTGCCAGGATTAGCGCAGCACTGCATGTTCCAGCTGCTTGGCAGTGCCAGTGAAGGGATTAGCGCAGCACTGCATGTTCCAGCTGCTTGGCAGTGCCAGTGCCAGGATTAGCGCAGCACTGCATGGTCCAGCTGCTTGGCAGTGCCAGTGAAGGGATTAGCGCAGCACTGCATGTTCCAGCTGCTTGGCAGTGCCAGTGCCAGGATTAGCGCAGCACTGCATGTTCCAGCTGCTTGGCAGTGCCAGTGCCAGGATTAGCGCAGCACTGCATGTTCCAGCTGCTTGGCAGTGCCAGTGAAGGGGTTAGCGCAGCACTGCATGTTCCAGCTGCTTGGCAGTGCCAGTGCCAGGATTAGCGCAGCACTGCATGTTCCAGCTGCTTGGCAGTGCCAGGATTAGCGCAGCACTGCATGTTCCAGCTGCTTGGCAGTGCCAGTGCCAGGATTAGCGCAGCACTGCATGTTCCAGCTGCTTGGCAGTGCCAGTGCCAGGATTAGCGCAGCACTGCATGTTCCAGCTGCTTGGCAGTGCCAGTGAAGGGATTAGCGCAGCACTGCATGTTCCAGCTGCTTGGCAGTGCCAGTGAAGGGATTAGCGCAGCACTGCATGTTCCAGCTGCTTGGCAGTGCCAGTGAAGGGATTAGCGCAGCACTGCATGTTCCAGCTGCTTGGCAGTGCCAGTGAAGGGGTTAGCGCAGCACTGCATGTTCCAGCTGCTTGGCAGTGCCAGTGCCAGGATTAGCGCAGCACTGCATGTTCCAGCTGCTTGGCAGTGCCAGTGCCAGGATTAGCGCAGCACTGCATGTTCCAGCTGCTTGGCAGTGCCAGTGAAGGGATTAGCGCAGCACTGCATGTTCCAGCTGCTTGGCAGTGCCAGTGAAGGGGTTAGCGCAGCACTGCATGTTACAGCTGCTTGGCAGTGCCAGTGAAGGGATTAGCGCAGCACTGCATGTTCCAGCTGCTTGGCAGTGCCAGTGCCAGGATTAGCGCAGCACTGCATGTTTCAGCTGCTTGGCAGTGCCAGTGAAGGGATTAGCGCAGCACTGCATGTTTCAGCTGCTTGGCAGTGCCAGTGAAGGGATTAGCGCAGCACTGCATGTTCCAGCTGCTTGGCAGTGCCAGTGCCAGGATTAGCGCAGCACTGCATGTTCCAGCTGCTTGGTACCGACACCAGTTCCTGGCTGGTCACGTTCTCTTTAAAAACACATTCCTAGAGACAGACAGCAGTGTAACCTCCTATTGTGCGCTTTCTCCTGTGCTTGTTGTTGTTGTGTAACTGTAAATGGCAAAACCCTGCACTGTGATCCCGGCTGGAGCCCACACACGGTGTCGCGTTGTACCTGAGGGGGAAGCCCTGTGGTTGCCACTGGCCTCTGAAGTGGGAGATGTGTCCAAGACACTGCCTCTTTAAAGTAAACGTGTGACTGCAAGCACTTGTGACCAAGACTCTTCTTCTTTCTACATCGCAGCATATTGGCACAGCAGCATGCAAACAAATAACAAGCTCGGCATATACAGTAACCTAACCGTGCCTTGGGGGGTGACCGGGCCTGGAAGAGAAGTGGAAGCAGTTTAACGAGGCTGTCGGTCTTCTGACAGTTATCACACTGACATTTGCATGTAAAGCATTTTAAAATTGCGAGGATTGCTGAGTAATTATTTATAGCTTAAACTCGTACTGATGTAAGCCACAGGGCTGGCTATATTCTCAAAGGAAGGGAACTTTTTAATGTGCAGACACCTCCCTCGTAAAATTATCACGTTGAATCATAAGCCTATATTTAGTGTAACCGCATACCGCCAGCTCTCCTGTAGCTGCTCCGCTATGGAGAACAAATCCCCAGATATTTTTGGAACACTCCATAAAATGATCACGTTGCATCATTAAACCTATATTCAGTGCGCCTTCCGACTCAAAAAATAGGAACAGAAAATATTAATAGGGAGCCCCTTTTTTTAATTGCAAATGAATACCACTGTCGCCTTTTAATCCTCCCAAACACCCTTTAATATAGCAACAGAGAAATCCCTCAATGTGAGTTGGGACTCTAGTTGTAAGGTGTCCAGGGGCTGACACTATTCCAAATCCAATTGTGAACAGCAGCTGGAGATGTAGGTTTGGGTGGGTTCATGTAGAAATGCAGACTTGCTGTAAAAATTGAGGGTTTTTTTTTTCTCTCCCCTTTTCAGAGGTGGGTTTGTCTTTTTCGGGCGGAATATGAGCTCAGTACATCATTCTGACACACATCGTAGCAGTTTGTGCATGGCTTTGCTTGTGTTGAGAATTATTCTCCTTGTTAATAATTAAGCCGTATGTGTGGCTCTGCACCTAATGTATGTTTAACAGTTAACCCCTTTGCGTCTAGCGGAGCCTAATGAATCCCTCTCTCCCCCCCACATTATTATTACCCGGTTACAATTTGTACCAATTGATAAAAAGCTGATTGATTGTAAGCTCTGAGGATCAGTGTGTGTGTGTGTGTGTGTGTGTGTGTGTGTGTGTGTGTGTGTGTCCTTAATAGGTTTGTCATGCTGTTGATGTAATCTACATAACTCTGTACCCCTCATTGTACCACCCTGTGGAATATGCTGGCGCTTTACAAATGAGCTATGATAGTAATTCCCACCTTGCTGGGATTTGAACCTGCGAATAAGAGGTTTGCTCAGATGTTCCAGGAGTTCTAGGGGTAGATCCTCCAAGCTCCTAATAACGTGATGTTTCGTGAGAATTGGGAACGGACGTTATTTTTCTTAGTAATGGGTATCCTCAAAGCGAACGAGATGCAAAAATAACGTCCGTTTGTCAAAGTATTGACTGTGATTTTCACGTCTCGGAGACGCGTTCTCCAATATGCATGCGCATGCGTTATTAAAGCAGCGCTATTAACGGAGATTTCGTGTGAGTTTACTCAAAGCTAATGCAAATCTAGTTCTAATATTGAGAAATGGATCATTTTTACACTTAATATTGCACTTAATTATATGGTATGCAATCGTGACTATATACAGTATGGGTGTATGATAATGTATATTCCTATAAACCTCAACAATATTAATCATATTAATAAAAAAATGAATTATACATGATTGTACACCCATACTTTATACATTATATTCCACATTGGTTAACGCAAAAATATCACCTTAATCCCTAAAACCCATACAATATTTTATGATGCGTTTCAGACATTTATTTGATCCATAATACAGTATATCGATCGATATATATCTATATATGCAGGTGGGCCCCGGTAATGCGGCGGGTTCGGTTCTATGGTCCCACCGCAAAGCAAAAATTGCCGGAAAGCGGAACCGGCTATTTTTGGCATCTGCGCATGCGCAGACCGGCAATGTTCCCTTCTGTGCAAGCGCGGCCACCGTTCTGCGCAAGCGCGACCTGCACCCCCTGTTATGCGCAACCTGGGCAGCCCCCGTTCTGCGCATGTGCAGACATAGCGGCCCCCTTCCGCTCGTACAGCGGAACTGGGAACACCGTAAAGCGGGGCCCTACTGTAGATATATATCTCTCTGACACATGTAACATTTTGTAATGAAAGTGTAACGTTCTGTTCTCATTATATTACTTTAAGGCTATTCCCAGAAGTAACACCCCGATGATTGGGGTCAGGATGTGACTAACATTAACAAAGGTCTGAGGCTCTCTGGACTTGGGTTACCATTACCATATGATTTACATTGAGTAAGTCCGTTAGGCCTCGTCCACAGTGATCGGGCGGTGCGAACAAGAGATGGCCCCTCCATGCGGCCGCCCATAGTGCGTGCGGGTTCACGCACGGTCAAGCGCGATGGCGTGGCCTCATTTCCAAGATGCAAGGAATTTGACATTTTGGCGCCATCGTCATGGCAGCGGTTCGGGCAACGAGGGCGAATCAGCTGTGTGACGTCATGGCCGCGCCCCGCCACGCCTCCCCATCGCGAGAAATCTCAAGTCCACAGATCGGGCAAAGGGCATGCGCTCCGTCACGGGTGCGCCCACTGTGGTCTTAGCATGCACGACTCACTATCTTTAAGGCCAGTGCCAGGATATTGTACCCTTTGGGGACATGCATTGCAGATATCAATACGTTAAATTGAGATAATGGAACATTAAAAAATGAGCAACTTTCTGAGTCTCTGCCCCTTAGATCTGAGTCATCTCTCTATAGGAGAAGGAGATGCTGGTACGTGGGATGTAATGAGCAGTTCATTGAAATCTCCTGTGACTTCACTGTTGCTAATGTTTGTGTTAGCTCCAGCGTTGTGCTAAGTGTCGCACTGCCAATCCAGCTCGGCTGGCACTTGGGTGTCCTTGAATAGCACATGTTCCTGTCGCCACTGTTTACTTTTACCACGACGGCTCGCCTTGCATACGCGTCGGCATGGAAACCCGCAGCCGCGAGGTTTGAAACGTTTGAGTGGGGAGATCCACGGATGCGTTCTGACTCGAGGTACCGCGCGTTGGGAGAGTACAAACCGATCCGTAGAATGCGTCGGGCTGACGAGCAGTGCAAGGGCTGGGGAGGCAACAGCTATAACACGTTGAATGGGAGATTAACCCCTTCACTTCCAGACGGTTTAGAAAACGAATTTCATCTACTACTCTGCTTATTTTTCAGAAAAAGTGGACTTTATGTCCCTTCTCCCTGTATCACTCTCGCTCTCTCCCCCCTCCCTGGGTTGCTCTCTTGCCCCACCCCCTCTTGGGATGCTCTGCTCTCTTCTAACCCCCCCACCCCCACCACCACCACCCCTCCTTGGGTTGCTCTCTCTCTGCCCTCTTGGACGCGCTCTCTCTTCTCTTGGGTGCGCTCTCTCTTCTCTTGGGTGCGCTCTCTCTTCTCTTGGGTGCGCTCTCTCTTCTCTTGGGCGCGCTCTCTCTTCTCTTGGGCGCGCTCTCTCTTCTCTTGGGCGCGCTCTCTCTTCTCTTGGGCGCGCTCTCTCTTCTCTTGGGCGCGCTCTCTCTTCTCTTGGGCGCGCTCTCTCTTCTCTTGGGCGCACTCTCTATTCTCTTGGGCACGCTCTTCTCTTGGGCGCGCTCTCTTCTTCTCTTGGGCGCGCTCTCTTCTTCTCTTGGGCGCGCTCTCTTCTTCTCTTGGGCGCGCTCTCTCCTTCTCTTGGGCGCGCTCTCTCCTTCTCTTGGGCACGCTCTCTCCTCTTGGGCGCGCTCTCTTCTTCTCTTGGGCGCGCTCTCTTCTTCTCTTGGGCGCGCTCTCTTCTTCTCTTGGGCGTGCTCTCTTCTTCTCTTGGGCGCGCTCTCTTCTTCTCTTGGGCGTGCTCTCTTCTTCTCTTGGGCGCGCTCTCTCTTCTCTTGGGCGCGCTCTTCTCTCTTGGGCGCGCTCTTCTCTCTTGGGCGCGCTCTTCTCTCGGGCGCGCTCTTCTCTTCGGCGCTCTCACTTATGTCTTTAAATGTAGTTTAGCAAACGTCTCTGCCTTACACCTTGTTGCTAGGATTCTGTGGCCTAAAATGCATAGCTACCGAGCAGCGTCTTCCTTCGCCCCCGTGAGGTAGTGCGGGGCCGGGGCCCCAGGAGATGCACCAGTCTTACCTATCTCGATACTCTGCATTCCATGCAAATGACACAGAACCCGGCTCCAGCCTTCCGCAGCCACATCACTCGTTCCCCTCGCAACACCGAGCACAGGTCCATCCGCTGCTGCAGCGCAGGACACATCGCAGGTAAAGGGGAGCAGTATGTTACGTTATTTCCACACACAATTGTCAGTTTATCTTTTTTAATTTTAATTTATTTTTTTCACAATGAAGTTCTCAGTGTGTATTATACAGAGTGTACTGTAAGTGCAGGGTGTGTGTTTTATACAGAGTGTACTGTAAGTGCAGTGTGTGTGTGTGTGTGTGTGTGTGTGTGTGTGTGTGTTTTATACAGAGTGTAAGTGCAGTGTGTGTGTTTTATACAGAGTGTACTGTAAGTGCAGGGTGTGTGTTTTATACAGAGTGTACTGTAAGTGCAGGTTGTGTGTTTTTTACAGAGTGTACTGTAAGTGCAGGGTGTGTGTTTTATACAGAGTGTACTGTAAGTGCAGGGTGTGTGTTTTATACAGAGTGTACTGTAAGTGCAGTGTGTGTGTGTGTGTGTGTGTGTGTGTGTGTGTGTGTGTGTGTGTGTGTGTGTGTGTGTGTGTGTGTGTGTGTGTGTGTGTGTGTGTTTATACAGAGTGTAAGTGCAGTGTGTGTTTTATGTTGTATAGTTACAGTTACATAGTAGATAAGGTTGAAAAAAAGACATATGTCCATCAAGTTCAACCTATGCTAAATTTAGACGGCAGATACTTTATCCTATATCCGTACTTACAGTATATTGATGCAGAGGAAGGCAAACACAAACCCCAGTGTTATATCATCCAATGATATCCCATAAGAGGAAAATACATTCTTTCCCGACTCCAAATATTGGCAAACTGATTACTCCCTGGATCAACATCCTTCCCATGTTTACTTATTTGGTATATCCCTGTATACCGTTCCTTTCTAAAAAGATGTCCAACCTTTTTATTAGCAAATCCATTGTATCTGCCATCACAGTCTCCATGGGTAATGAATCCCACATTTTAACTGCCCTTACTGTAAAGAACCCTTTCCTTTGTTGCTGGTGAAATCTCCTTTCCTCCATGCTTAAGGGATGACGTTATTGTATGGGGACGAGTCATGTTTCATATCTCTTGGCATTTTTTTCCCCCCTCGCTCTCCACCTTTAAGACCCAACTTAAACAAACCTCTTAAACAAAGCATATGGGTAGCCCCGCTGGCTGATACTATACATCCAATATGCACTGACCGTGAGCCCTTGCGTACGCACTTGCCTTAAACACCTGCTACTGTGTCTCTAAGTTCTCCCTCCTTACCACTTAGATTGTAAGCTCTTCGGGGCAGGGACTCCTTTTTCTTAATGTTACTCATATGTCGGAAGCGTTTCTTCCCGTTATGTGTTAAAATAGTGTGTTACATGTATTATTGCTGTAAAGCGCTATGTACATGGAGACACACACACACACACACACACACACACACTTTACGGTTATCGGGCTAGGTGACATGCAGACAGATTTTCAGGGGTTTGTTTTGTTGTCGGTATAAATGGATTCTCTGAGAGTTAGGAATTTTGGGCCATGGAGTTGATGTTCCTGCAGATGTTTTTGGCTTTGTGATGGAATCCTTCCCCCCCCCCCTGCCCTTCTGTTTCCAGGGTCATTTTAAGGTTTGTTGGTGTCGCAGCAAAACGGGAAGCAATAGACCTGTACACGGTCACTGTTCTATCTCACACAGATATTCTCATGGCGGGGACCTGGGTTTGTAAGCGGCCATGTACTGCAGATGTTGGCTGTTCACCAAACCTCAGGCTTTTCAGCACTGGAAGAGGGTAAGCGTTCCAGTTCTGGCATTTCGGGTGGGTTGTCTGGAAGCTACTGAAGTGAAATGTCTCGGCTGGCGGTGGCTCATTGGAAAATCTCATAGGGTAAAATGGGTTGAGTTGTGACTTCCTATGAAGAGGAAGTAGCTGCTGCGCATGTGCAGACCGGGGCAGCAGAAGGGGGTGAGGGGGCACACGTTCTCTGCACAGACCTCACCTCTGCGATCCTTGGGCTGCGTCCATGGTATAGACGACCGCGTGTCCGCACGCTGAGCGGTCAGACTGCCTAAAGGCAGTGATTGCGTCTATACGGCGTGCGCGCGGGAGGGGGCGCGCGTTGCACAAGAAATCAGTTAAAACTGATTTCTTGGCGCGACGGGCCGGTCACGTGAGCGGTTCGTCCAATGAGGGCGAACCAGCTCTGTGACGTCACTGGCACGCCCCCTAGACACGCCCACGGACAGCGTCCGCTTTCTCTCAGCCTCCGCACGGCTGAAGTGTCTATGGACGCAGCCTTGGGCCACGTGGAGACTTTGGGAAAGCGGTTGCTGGCTATGGTGGACGGGCCGTGGGGGGCGTTCCTAGGGGCGTCACTGAGCTTGTTCGCCCTCATTGGGGTAACCGCTCACGTGACCTGCGTGTCGCACCTAGAAATCAGTTTCAACTGACTTCTTGCGCAACGCGCGCCCCCTCCTGCCTCCGTCTGTGTGCGCCCGCACAGTCTATGGGCGCGATCACTGCCGTAAGGCAATCTGGTCGCGCCCCGTGCGGACGCTTCGCGCGGTCTCCCACATGGACTCAGCCGAAGAAGGGAGGGAGCAGGGCAGCTGCTGCTAGGGGGCTGGGCAGCCTCCCCCATCCTGATTGGCTACATCACAAAGCAGCAGCCTAGCAGGAGCCTGGGGGTGGGGCCAAAGAGCACATGAAAAGCATGGAGCAGAGAGATGAGGCCGTGTCCTGCGTGTCCTGCGTGTCCTGCGTGTCCTGCGTGTCCTGCGTGTCCTACCTCTGGGTGAGGATGAAGGGAAGGGGTTGAGAGGATGAAAGTGCGTGCGTGTGCGTGCGTGTGCGTGCGTGTGCGTGCGTGTGCGTGCGTGCGTGCGCGTGCGTGCGCGTGCGTGCGTGTGCGTGCGTTCTAAGTGACCCTGCATTTTGTCACATATTATATTTAGATTTTTATCATTTTGCATGAATGAAAGACTTTAGAGAGACAAAAGGCCAAGAAGTCTCCCTCCGTACACGTGTGCTCTGCACACACCCTTTTATTTATTTATTTTAAATGAGTCACCAGAAAAGAATCTGCTGATTGGTCCCAAGTTGGTCATTTAGAAGGAATCTCGGACAACCTGTTTGTGATACTTTGCGTTGGTCACAATGTGTCGGACACAGGTTATTCTTCTACCTTATTTCTTAGGACACCCAAGTGAAGATGTTTCCCTTTGCTAGAGAAGACATTGGTATTCTAAAGTACTGCACCCCCCCCCCCACAGGATATGGAGTACCCCCCCCCCCCCAGTATATGGAGTAACCCCCCTTTCCCCCCACAGTATATGGAGTAACCCCCCGTCCCCCCCACAGTATATGGAGTAACCCCCCTCCCCCCACAGTATATGGAGTAACCCCCCCCCCCCCCCACAGTATATGGAGTAACCCCCTCCCCCCCACAGTATATGGAGTAACCCCCCTCCCCCCACAGTATATGGAGTAACCCCCTCCCCCCCACAGTATATGGAGTAACCCCCTCCCCCCCACAGTATATGGAGTAACCCCCTCCCCCCCACAGTATATGGAGTACCCCCCCACAGTATATGGAGTACCCCCCCCCCCACAGTATATGGAGTAACACCCCCCTCCCCACAGTATATGGCGTAACACCCCCCTCCCCACAGTATATGGCGTAACACCCCCCTCCCCACAGTATATGGCGTAACACCCCCCCCCACACACACACACAGTATATGGTGTAACCTCCCCCCCCACAGTATATGGAGTAACCCCCCCCCCCCCCCACAGTATATGGAGTAACCTCCCCCCCACAGTAAACAGGCATACCTCGCATTAACGTACGCAATGGGACCGGAGCATGTATGTAAAGTGAAAATGTACTTAAAGTGAAGCACTCCCTTTTCCCCCACTTAGCGATGCACGTACTGTACTGCAATCGTCATATACGTACATAACTGATGTAAATAAGGCATTAGTAACAGGCTCTATAGTCTCCCCGCTTGCGCACAGCTTCGGTACAGGTAGGGAGCCGGTATTGCTGCTCAGGACGTGCTGACAGGCGCATGCGTGAGCTGCCGTTTGCCTATTGGGCGACATGTCCTTACTCGCGAGTGTACTTAAAGTGAGTGCCCTTAAACCGGGGTATGCCTGTATGGAGTACGGACGCTAAGGAAGACATTGCATGTACAGAGCCACGTGACTGAGATTATTTAGGCAGCATGGCTTCTGTTCTTTATACTAGATTTATGATCTACTTCTCATTGATCTCAGTTCTGACCGATGATGAAGCAAATATTTAGAAAGCTACAAACGCCGGCGTGTGTTTTACGTGTTATTACAGCGACGTGACGTGGTGCCAAGTCTGACAGCGCCTCTTTGTCTCCGGCCGAGCCGCCGCGACCCTACGCGCTAATCCGGGGACAGGAAACTAGTCACCTCACATGGGGACAGACCACAGTATCTTCTCCAGCTGACTCGAGCGGCCGGTCACGGCTTTGTGACACGCACGTGGTCTCCCGTGGAGGCCAGTTGACTGACTGATCAGTTTGCACGTGGTCTGTCTGAGAGCGCTTTGGAAGGGTCGGGGATGGGGTGTATTTGTGACACGCACGTGGTCTCCTGTTTGCACGTGGTCTGTCTGAGAGCGCTTTGGAAGGGTCGGGGATGGGGTGTATTTGTGACACGCACGTGGTCTCCTGTTTGCACGTGGTCTGTCTGAGAGCGCTTTGGAAGGGTCGGGGATGGGGTGTATTTGTGACACGCACGTGGTCTCCTGTTTGCACGTGGTCTGTCTGAGAGCGCTTTGGAAGGGTCGGGGATGGGGTGTATTTGTGACACGCACGTGGTCTCCTGTTTGCACGTGGTCTGTCTGAGAGCGCTTTGGAAGGGTCGGGGATGGGGTGTATTTGTGACACGCACGTGGTCTCCTGTTTGCACGTGGTCTGTCTGAGAGCGCTTTGGAAGGGTCGGGGATGGGGTGTATTTGTGACACGCACGTGGTCTCCTGTTTGCACGTGGTCTGTCTGAGAGCGCTTTGGAAGGGTCGGGGATGGGGTGTATTTGTGACACGCACGTGGTCTCCTGTTTGCACGTGGTCTGTCTGAGAGCGCTTTGGAAGGGTCGGGGATGGGGTGTATTTGTGACACGCACGTGGTCTCCTGTTTGCACGTGGTCTGTCTGAGAGCGCTTTGGAAGGGTCGGGATGGGGTGTATTTGTGACACGCACGTGGTCTCCTGTTTGCACGTGGTCTGTCTGAGAGCGCTTTGGAAGGGTCGGGGATGGGGTGTATTTGTGACACGCACGTGGTCTCCTGTTTGCACGTGGTCTGTCTGAGAGCGCTTTGGAAGGGTCGGGATGGGGTGTATTTGTGACAGCGCTGGAAACTCACTTCTGCGTTCTGTGTGTGTCACTGCGGCAACACAAGTTTCGCTTGTAAAGTTTTGCCAATGGGAACATGTTGCCCCCAAGAAACCTGTATGAGTCTAACTCCTATACTCCCCCCTTATTCCCTTTTAGATTGTAAGCTCTCCGGAGCAGGGCTCCCATTACCTTTTGTGTAATTTATATGTTTATATTCCCGTATTGTTCTGCGCTGTGGAATGTGTCGTCGCGTTTTTTGTGTGTGTTTAAAAATAATTTTCTTAATGTCTAGCTTCGGAGGTTACCATGGTAACCGTTGGACTGCACGAGGCTCCGGGGAGAGCCCCCTCTTTTAACCTGCCGGATAATATTCCAGATGCGTCTATCTCCTGAACAGAGCGTCAGATTTGACAAATAAGTCATTGGGCAAATAGGTCGCCTGAAGTAAGAAGAATACAAAAAAAGGGGTCGGATGAGTGTGAACTCTGCACTATCCCGACTCTGGCGTTCTGCTCAAGGATGTCTTCTTTCTACCCCCTTTGTATCTAAAGCCCTCTCCCGCCTTAAACCTTTCTCTCTGGCTGCCCCACACCTCTGGAATGCCCTTCCCCTCAGTACCCGACTTGCACCCTCTCTATCCACCTTTAAGACCCCCCTTAAAGCTGCAGTTCAGTCTTTTTTTTTTTTTTTTTTAATTTATTTTTTTTCTTCAATAGTATCATGTGTGCAATCTCTAATTACCTAAAGAACTGTATAGCTGCAGGTCAATTCGTTCTCCATGTATTGATAGGTCGAAATTTGGTGACATCATTAGAGAAGGGATCTGTTTATATTCTGCTTGTCTGTCAGTGGAAGCTCATGAATATTCATGAGCACTCCTGCACTGACATGTGCTAGAGGGAGGGCAGGGCTGACAAAGGGGTGTGCCAGGGCTTGTGACAGGACATGAAGGGGCAGTGCCTTAGCAAATGGCTGTTAAAATAGAATACAAGAAAATTGGTCTTTCAAAGTTGTTTTTTTAAAAACAGAAAATGCTAAAAGTATTTTTTCTTACTACAGAACTGATTTATTAAAAAAAAACACACATGCAGGATATTGCCTGACCTGCAGCTTTAACCCCTTACGTGCTGAAAAGACTTCCGATCGGTTTCTAGCCCCATGAGCAATGAAAATGTCCCACCTGGGAATGCCACCCATCAGCTCTGCCCTGGCAGGTACAACTTACTGTGTCATCTCACAATGAACATTTTTCTATTATATCTTCCAATGGGAAAGTTGGAGTTGGAAAATGGGGCTCCAACATGATGAGCTCCTAGGGCAGAATTTCAAACGGTAAACCCAAATAGCAACGAAAGCCCCCAAAACATCATAAAATATTACATCCAAACTGCTTGGATTGGCACTGCAACTTTCTGGCACAACCCGTGTCCTGAAGTAACACACCTCAGGGAAACAAAGAGGTTAAGGCCGCGCTTATACAGCCAGTGACGTGACGTCTTACTACAGAACTGATTTATTAAAAAACACACATGCAGGATATTGACTGAACTGCAGCTTTAAGACCCAACTTAAGACACACTTGCTTAAAGAAGCATATGAATAGCACTGTGGATATTCTGAACACACGATACATAAAGCTTGGCCCCCTGCAGACGCACTTACCAGAACTCCCTCCTACTGTCTCTGTACATTCTCCCTACCTACCAATTAGACTGTAAGCTCCTCGGGGCAGGGACACCTCTTCCTTAATGTTACTTTTATGTCTGAAGCACTTATTCCCATGATCTGTTATTTATATTATCTGTTATTTATTTGATTACCTCGTGTATTACTACTGTGAAGCGCTATGTACATTAATGGCGCTATATAAATAAAGACATACAATACAATTTAAGGATACAGTATATGGCTGTGCACTTCCAATCATTATTCTGGGAGCGCTGGCTCAAGTGATTAAAGGGAAAGGGCCCCGGTGAAAAAATAAATCTGAGTTTCTTAAAGAATAGGGAAATAGTTATTTTTTTGCCACAGATCCTCGTACCGTTTGTACCGTTTTATAGCAGGACTGGGAAGTGTCTTTCTAAAGAGAGGTTTGTTTGTAAACTGGGAAGTATGCAACTAAACCGAGCATTAGTGATACTCGCTCCCACTAGTGATGTCGCTGCAACAACTGTGTCACCAGCACCTGATTTTTTTTTTGCATGAAAAGGAGATTTTGGGGGCAGGGGCAACATTTCTTCAAAGGCAACTGTTGGCCTGGAGGCTGCAATACCCCCCCCCCCCCAACACACACGGACAGCCTTCCCCCCACACACATGTGCAGCCACACACACACACACGTGCAGCCACACACACACACACACACGTGCAGCCACACACACACACACGTGCAGCCACACACACACACACACGTGCAGCCACACACACACACACACACGCAGCCACACACACACACGCAGCCACACACACACACGCAGCCACACACACACATGCAGCCACACACACGCGCAGCCACACACACACGCGCAGCCACACACACACGCGCAGCCACACACACACACGCGCAGCCACACACACACACGTGCAGCCACACACACACGTGCAGCCACACACACACACACGTGCAGCCACACACACACACACGTGCAGCCACACACACACACACGTGCAGCCACACACACACACACACGTGCAGCCACACACACACACACGTGCAGCCACACACACGTGCAGCCACACACACACACACGTGCAGCCACACACACACGTGCAGCCACACACACACGTGCAGCCACACACACACACGTGCAGCCACACACACACACACACACACACGTGCAGCCACACACACACACACACGTGCAGCCACACACACACACACACGTGCAGCCACACACACACACACACGTGCAGCCACACACACACACACGTGCAGCCACACACACACACACACGTGCAGCCACACACACACACGTGCAGCCACACACACACACGTGCAGCCACACACACACACGTGCAGCCACACACGTGCAGTTCATTGCCCCCAGCCCATATGTGTGGACCCTCCCCCAAATACACATGTGCAGCATTACTTCCTGGTTTTTAAAGGGAATTTAAATTGGCTGTCCAAAGGAAGCTGCACTATAATTTCCTTATTGACCGGGGGGGTGGGGGGATTTGGCAGCCATTTTGTTTCCCCTGGAGGGAGATTTAAACCTAGTAAATTCACCGGTAAGTATTTCAGAAATTTTTGTGGTGTGGGGGGAGAAAGTAGCGCTGTTTACACCCCCCCAAATCCCAAAGAAGTGAAAATGTGTGTGGGATGGAGACCCCCAAAATGAGCAGAGGGGGAGGGGTTGCTGCTCAGAGTTGTGGGTGTTTGCAGGCTGCAATGCCCGACCTTGCGTGTCCCCTCGCAGAACACATCGGATAAGCTGCCGGCGGGAATGACTTGAATAAGGAAACGTAGATTTAAAGCCTAAAGAGGCTAGAAATACAAAGAATCCCGGCGCCGAAATGAACAGCGACCGTGTAAACAGGCGCGCACACGTCCGCAATCCTCCCGGGGATCGGCTCATCGCAAGGCCTTTTTATTCATTTCCTGTCAGTATTCTGGCAGCCCAATTAACCCGCTCGGCACAAGTCCGACAATGTTTACCGCCAGGAAAAAGATGAAAGCCGCCTCATTGTATCCAAAACACGAGGCAAAGCCGGCGACGCCAGCTCCGACATGGCTTATGTTTTATTATGTATTCGCTACATGGAGTGAATGTAACAAGGCAGTCACGCTAAATATTGATATTTTAGATGCCGTCTGTGAGGGGGAGAGAAGGGTTTGCAACCTGGTCCCGGCCTAGTCATAGCAGCGACCCGTCTGTAAAGTTATGTGGCGTTTTCCAACACGGAGGTTACGTTGGCCGCCTGCTGCGCAGACCTTTTTAACGCTTGCACTGCCGGAGGATCCAGAAGCCCAGCGTGTGACAGTGTAGTGGTTAAGGGTTTTTTTTAGTACATAACGTAAGATATCGTAGCACTGCCCAGGGTGGGGCCGTGATGAGGAAGACATAGGAACGTCAGAGGAGCAGTCTGTCTGTAGCATGTAATAGTGATTTTAAGGACCTGTTTTTAACTAGTGAGCTTGGAAGTGATTTATATGCTGTGTAGAGCAGAGCGGTCAAACTCGGTCCTCAAGGGTCACCAACAGGCCAGGTTTTATGGCTATCCCAGCTTCAGCACAGGCCACCGATTGGGCAATGTAACAGGGACTTATCCCTGTTTAAATTCAGCTGCCTCTAGTGGTCCGAAAAATCCAGCAGAGAGCTGGTTAATTGCAGCTAGTCAATTAACCAGCTCCACCTGGGTAATCAGAGGGTAAAAACCCACTGCTGGAGACAGACTGGGGGGGGGGGGGGGGGGGGGCTGTGCTGACAGAGGAGATCACAGCTGTGCTGACAGAGGAGATGGTGTCTTGAGCATAAAGGCTGTGCTGAGATCAAGACGCCCGGAGACCAGGCCTAGATTCCTGGACACACCGGACCCAGGAACCTGCCATAGGCTGGGCCCTCAAGGGAGCAGAAAGCGGAGACGCCGGACCAGCATACTACGATAAGACTTGCATATACATTATGCCCTGATAGTATGTTGTGTTTTGGACTGGGAACTGGCCTATCGAGCTGGTCAGAGCTAGGGCCTGTACTGTTTTAGTCTCCAAAGTGGAGTAGGCTTTCTTTAGTATGCTTTGCCTTGTTTAAAGGGACGGGCTGAATAAAGCCATGTTTTAATTTCCCCAAAACTGTCTCCGTGTGTACGTCTGCACCTGCCTCTTACAGGCCACCTTTGCTGAAGCAGGTTCTTCGACTGAGCCACCTTTGCTGAAGCAGGAATATCCATATAACCCAGCCTGTTGTTGGCCCTTGAGGACTGAGATTGATGCCCCCGGTGTAGAGGGCGTGATGTAATAAACGCAGCCCGTGATGGGAGCAAGTAAAATGGCTTTGGGGGGAAAAGTTTGGTGTCTGTATTTTATACCTACTATCTTCCTTGCGATAGAGAACTATTAACATATGTGATCCTAAGCCATTAAACTCCATACTGGCTTATATGCTAAAATATATTGGCTAGGCATACTATACAGGGCTTCCACACGAACCACTGCCTAATCTAATAAGCTAATAAAATTTAGTGCAAACTGCTTCACGCAAGTATTGAACATGGAAATCCTTTTGCTGGAGAATTAGAGGATCATATATCTAGATACTGCAGCCCCTATATACTAACCTAGTTGACCTTATACAGTACTAGGTAACTCTGCGGACATTCATCTGAGCTCACAATAGGCCAGGCAGTCATAAGTACATAATACCTACATGTACATTATATCAAAAAGGTATTACACTTTAAATAGTAGCCTCGGTATAATCACATTTTTATCTGTGTGTATTCACTGTATATATTATTATCACTGTCGCAGGAGACCCGGCATGTTTAACACCATCTGTATATTACCGGGATCCTGCATTAGGCAAAACAAGATTAGTAAAAACACATGGTTTTATATCGGTAAACCCACGTACAACAAGACGAATTACACAAGAAACCGTTAGAAATACTGTCTGGGGGGGAAATCTAGGCTTTCCTATGTGCAGGGCGCCCGCTTGGCTGAGCTTACCCTGACCGGGATATACACCCGGTTATCCTGGTCCTCTATTCGGCTTCAGTTCTCAGCCGCGGCCGCTACGTTCAATTCTCAGAACTTGGTCCTCGCGCCTGACTGGGTCTCTGCGAGGCAGACTTTCCTGGCTTCGAAACGAAGCCGGTTGCTCTGTCATTCGCAACAGAGCAACTCTGAAACGCCCGCCCTAGCTTCATTGACACAAGTCACCGGATGGTCTGGTTCTCTGCCTCGGCCGTCTCCTTACATACACTCCGTTAAGCTATCCTTAGCATGGAGGTAGGAGGAGCGACCAATCAGAGCGTGGGAACTCTATCCCACTAGCCAATAGAAACAGGGCCCCGTCTCTTGGCTGATGTCAAAGGAGGGGGCGAGTGAAGCCGGCTCGGGATGCCCTGTGGGCGGGACATATGAATTGACCAATGGGAAACGCACCAACATTCTGCTGCTTCCCCCAGTAAACCCATTGCCACCTACTGGGCAGGCTCACTAAGTCTGGCAGACCCGAGTGTCCTCCCCACAGGGGGCCTCTGTTCTCACGACTCAGTACTCCGCTCTACCCCGTCCACGTAGCACCCCGACGCCTCTCAACATCCCGTCTCCTCTTTGAACTACGGACTCTATGCAGACTTGCTGGCACCTTAAGCAGATGCCCGGGCGGACTGCAGAGAGCCTTATAGTAAATGTATAAAACATATTTTAATACATGGGAGACTCATGACTGTAAGGAATATAGGACTGAGATATTGGGGCTCGAAAACCAGGTGTCGGGGGGACACGGAGCAGCCCCATTTTTAATTCAATTTGCGTACCGGCAAATCATGCCTGCTCTCCGGGTAGAATTAAGGTACTGCCGGTAGCTCCGGCCCCCGAACTCCTGCAAACAAAATAATTGCAATCTTCCTCAAATATCCCACCGAAAACTTACACACAGCGAGTTTCATGAGTGGGGTAAAGGGAACATGGAAAGTGGAAAAGCGGGGTCACTTTAACTTTTCATGCAAAGATACCTGGCCCCTGGCTTATAGGGCTGGGTAGCTGCCGGGGGCCCCAAGGGCAACCAGAGGGCTTAACCTTTATTAGGAAGCCTGGTTACCCTTACCCGTCACAATCACTTTATTAATTTCTGTTTTATCAAACATTCTGACTTTATTTTAAAGCATACCTAATAAAGGTGTAAATATGAATAAATTCACTATTACAATTCTGCGGTGCGAGAGTGCAGCATACAGAGATTCTTGGTTCTTTTGCTAATGATCTCTTTTCTTGGGAATACATAAACCGTTGCCCTGGAAGACCCCTGCGGACGTTCCCGTCGATGTATAAGATGAGCGAGGAGAGACGGCGTGCATGACTGACACGCGTGAATTATTCTATTTACAGAAACTTCAAACCGTTCCAGCCCGTTCCTCCGGCACGCTTGGCACCGGCTGAGCGTAATCTGCATGCTTGTTGCCAATTAAATTTGGGATCTGTCACCAATCTGAAATCTTTTAATACCGGACCCGGAACTTATTATATGGAACCGGGAGCTAACTTTGTGCCAGGCTCCTGCCTGGAAAGGGTTTTCTTTTTACCTCCCAAATCCCGGCGCACCTGATTTCTTTTCAGAATGCATCAATCGGCGCCATGCGTCCCGTTTATCCCATCACTGCTCACTTTGCCTCTTCCCCAGTGCCCCGCTTATATAAATGGATTGGTTACGATGTCGCCGGGGGCTCCGCTGGGATCGGTGTCGGACTCCTGTGCCTCGTTAAGGGTAGAAGCTGGTATACTTTACAATGAGGCGTAACGGGTTGTCCCCTCTGGCAGCCAGGTTGTTTATTTCCCAGTAACCTCTCTGTTCTCCGTTACTGCGCCTGGCTTCTGCTCTCTGTAGCTGTGTAGCACAATCGTGTGACCAGGGTCTTGCCTTTGGGGTAAATATTGGGTCAGCAGTTTATGTGGGAAGTCAGGTCAACTATGTTTCCTGCTTAAGATATCCCACCCCCTGCTCTGCAAACTATAACCGCAATACCCCTTGGCTCATAAATGTATTTATTTCTACCGCTTAGAAATCCCTTTCCTGCTTTCTTCCGCAATGTCGGCCTCTTTTTCTTAATCCCGTCGTGGCGTTTTTTGCCTCCCAGGGAAATTAAAATGGCTGCCGCCAGCCACACACTAAAAGGTCAGGTTGCCACAGTAACAGCTGCTACTAGGGTAATAAAAGATGAGGGAAAAACGATTTGAAAAGCAAGGCATTGATTTAGCACAATATAAAGTACGTTATGACCTCGGTTTAGATGAGGCAGGAGATCGGTGCTTACACATTCTGCAGTATAGAACGGTGCCGAGCGTGACACACGCCTGCTACCTTCTAAAGCCTTTTCTCTGGGGGCACAAAGCTGTCCCCCTCTGAAACCACAACTGCGAGGAGTCTTAAACACACGAGTTTATCGTTACCGTGCAAAGTCAACATGGCAGACCTGGAAAGGGTCTGGGCTTTTGTGTCACGGTAACAACGTCACGTCTCCCTGCTGTGGCAAGACGTTGGCCCCCGTGAAAATGTAAAATCCGTGCAAACGTCTCCGCCCTTCTTCTTCCCAGGTCTCGGGGTGATTATTGGAAGGTCTCGGACAACTATCGCCCCCCCACATACCAACCGGCGTGACCTTTGCAGCCGGAGAAGATGCAGTAAGGTTAGACGTAGAAACGAGAGATCCATCAGTGAACGATGAACAGCGAGGAGGAGTTTTACGATGCAGTTACAGGTAAACAAACCGCTCTGGGCAGGTGTGTGTGTGTGTCTGGAGAGAGCAGTTACCGCTTGCTAGCAGCGATGGCTAATTACCCTTCTGCGTCCTTATTTAACAGCGTTGAGTTATTCTGCAGGTCTCCGGAGGTCAGAGGATCGGAGGAAAGTTGGGCACGCTACACCGGTTTGTGCGTGAAATGTCAGACACTCGCTAATCAAGGAGAACATATAATCTAAAGCAATTTCTAGACGTGAGAGGCCCCCGTGTGTACACACGTGCCATCCGGCTAGAAATGTTTATCTTTAATTCCCAGCGCGATGTTCATTATGAAGCGATGGTTATTCCAGCGGTTGATGTAGTCAGAAAAGTAGCCGCATTGAGCCAGATTAACATAACGGGAAGATATTTATTTTAATTCTTGGGGCCAACATCTTTTGGGTTACTTTAGAAAGGTTGCTATAGTATTTTATGCTATAAAACACATTTGTTTTTGTAGAGAAAGCGGGGCTCTAGGATGGTGAATAATTTTATTTTGTTAAAGGCGTAGGTAGAAAACGGCTTCTGCTTCTGAAAAGGGGCCGCACATTACACATCCCCGCACGGTCATCTGGTAAATGCCGGCGTTCTGGGGAATCCTGGCCCACTATTTCTTACACTGGCAGAGGAGCGGGCAGTATGGTATCAGCGCAGGAGAGGAGCAGGCAGTACTGTATTTATCAGCGCAGGAGAGGAGCGGGCAGTACTGTATGTATCAGCGCAGGAGAGGAGCGGGCAGTACTGTATTTATCAGCGCAGGAGAGGAGCGGGCAGTACTGTATGTATCAGCACAGGAGAGGAGCGGGCAGTACTGTATGTATCAGCGCAGGAGAGGAGCGGGCAGTACTGTATGTATCAGCGCAGGAGAGGAGCGGGCAGTACTGTATTTATCAGCGCAGGAGAGGAGCGGGCAGTACTGTATTTATCAGCGCAGGAGAGGAGCGGGCAGTACTGTATTTATCAGCGCAGGAGAGGAGCGGGCAGTACTGTATTTATCAGCGCAGGAGAGGAGCGGGCAGTACTGTATGTATCAGCGCAGGAGAGGAGCGGGCAGTACTGTATGTATCAGCGCAGGAGAGGAGCGGGCAGTACTGTATGTATCAGCGCAGGAGAGGAGCGGGCAGTACTGTATTTATCAGCGCAGGAGAGGAGCGGGCAGTACTGTATGTATCAGCACAGGAGAGGAGCGGGCAGTACTGTATGTATCAGCGCAGGAGAGGAGCGGGCAGTACTGTATGTATCAGCGCAGGAGAGGAGCGGGCAGTACTGTATGTATCAGCACAGGAGAGGAGCGGGCAGTACTGTATTTATCAGCGCAGGAGAGGAGCGGGCAGTACTGTATTTATCAGCGCAGGAGAGGAGCGGGCAGTACTGTATTTATCAGCGCAGGAGAGGAGCGGGCAGAACTGTATTTATCAGCACAGGAGAGGAGCGGGCAGTACTGTATTTATCAGCACAGGAGAGGAGCGGGCAGTACTGTATTTATCAGCGCAGGAGGGGAGCGGGCAGTACTGTATGTATCAGCGCAGGAGAGGAGCGGGCAGTACTGTATGTATCAGTGCAGGAGAGGAGCGGGCAGTACTGTATGTATCAGCACAGGAGAGGAGCGGGCAGTACTGTATGTATCAACGCAGGAGAGGAGCGGGCAGTACTGTATTTATCAGCGCAGGAGAGGAGCGGGCAGTACTGTATGTATCAGCGCAGGAGGGGAGCGGGCAGTACTGTATTTATCAGCGCAGGAGAGGAGCGGGCAGTACTGTATGTATCAGCGCAGGAGAGGAGCGGCAGTACTGTATTTATCAGCGCAGGAGAGGAGCGGGCAGTACTGTATGTATCAGCACAGGAGAGGAGCGGGCAGTACTGTATGTATCAGCACAGGAGAGGAGCGGGCAGTACTGTATGTATCAGCACAGGAGAGGAGCGGGCAGTACTGTATGTATCAGCACAGGAGAGGAGCGGGCAGTACTGTATTTATCAGCGCAGGAGAGGAGCGGGCAGTACTGTATTTATCAGCGCAGGAGAGGAGCGGGCAGTACTGTATTTATCAGCGCAGGAGAGGAGCGGGCAGAACTGTATTTATCAGCGCAGGAGAGGAGCGCGCAGTACTGTATTTATCAGCGCAGGAGGGCAGCGGGCAGTACTGTATTTATCAGCGCAGGAGAGGAGCGGGCAGTACTGTATGTATCAGCACAGGAGAGGAGCGGGCAGTACTGTATGTGTCAGCACAGGAGAGGAGCGGGCAGTACTGTATGTATCAGCGCAGGAGAGGAGCGGGCAGTACTGTATTTATCAGCGCAGGAGGGGAGCGGGCAGTACTGTATTTATCAGCGCAGGAGGGCAGCGGGCAGTACTGTATTTATCAGCGCAGGAGAGGAGCGGGCAGTACTGTATTTATCAGCGCAGGAGAGGAGCGGGCAGTACTGTTTATATCAGCGCAGGAGAGGAGCGGGCAGTACTGTATTTATCAGTGCGGGAGAGGAGCGGGCAGTACTGTTTATATCAGCACAGGAGAGGAGCGGGCAGTACTGTATTTATCAGTGCGGGAGAGGAGCGGGCAGTACTGTATATCCGTGCAGGAGAGGAGCGGGCAGTACTGTATTTATCAGCACAGGAGAGGAGCGGGCAGTACTGTATGTATCAGCGCAGGAGAGGAGCGGCAGTACTGTATGTATCAGCGCAGGAGAGGAGCGGGCAGTACTGTATTTATCAGCGCAGGAGAGGAGCGGGCAGTACTGTATGTATCAGCACAGGAGAGGAGCGGGCAGTACTGTATGTATCAGCACAGGAGAGGAGCGGGCAGTACTGTATGTATCAGCACAGGAGAGGAGCGGGCAGTACTGTATGTATCAGCGCAGGAGAGGAGCGGGCAGTACTGTATTTATCAGCGCAGGAGAGGAGCGGGCAGTACTGTATGTATCAGCGCAGGAGAGGAGCGGGCAGTACTGTATGTATCAGCACAGGAGAGGAGGGGGCAGTACTGTATTTATCAGCGCAGGAGAGGAGCGGGCAGTACTGTATGTATCAGCGCAGGAGAGGAGCGGCAGTACTGTATTTATCAGCGCAGGAGAGGAGCGGGCAGTACTGTATGTATCAGCACAGGAGAGGAGCGGGCAGTACTGTATGTATCAGCACAAGAGAGGAGCGGGCAGTACTGTATGTATCAGCACAGGAGAGGAGCGGGCAGTACTGTATTTATCAGCGCAGGAGAGGAGCGGGCAGTACTGTATGTATCAGCGCAGGAGAGGAGCGGCAGTACTGTATTTATCAGCGCAGGAGAGGAGCGGGCAGTACTGTATGTATCAGCACAGGAGAGGAGCGGGCAGTACTGTATGTATCAGCACAGGAGAGGAGCGGGCAGTACTGTATGTATCAGCACAGGAGAGGAGCGGGCAGTACTGTATTTATCAGCGCAGGAGAGGAGCGGGCAGTACTGTATTTATCAGCGCAGGAGAGGAGCGGGCAGTACTGTATTTATCAGCGCAGGAGGGCAGCGGGCAGTACTGTATTTATCAGCGCAGGAGAGGAGCGGGCAGTACTGTATTTATCAGCGCAGGAGAGGAGCGGGCAGTACTGTTTATATCAGCGCAGGAGAGGAGCAGGCAGTACTGTATTTATCAGCGCGGGAGAGGAGCGGGCAGTACTGTATATCAGTGCAGGAGAGGAGCGGGCAGTACTGTATTTATCAGCAAAGGAGAGGAGCGGGCAGTACTGTATGTATCAGCACAGGAGAGGAGCGGGCAGTACTGTATTTATCAGCAAAGGAGAGGAGCAGGCAGTACTGTATTTATCAGCGCAGGAGAGGAGTGGGCAGTACTGTATTTATCAGCGCAGGAGAGGAGCGGGCAGTACTGTATTTATCAGCACAGGAGAGGAGCGGGCAGTACTGTATTTATCAGCGCAGGAGAGGAGCAGGCAGTACTGTATTTATCAGCGCAGGAGAGGAGTGGGCAGTACTGTATTTATCAGCGCAGGAGAGGAGCGGGCAGTACTGTATTTATCAGCACAGGAGAGGAGCGGGCAGTACTGTATTTATCAGCGCAGGAGAGGAGCGGGCAGTACTGTATTTATCAGCAGAGGAGAGGAGCGGGCAGTACTGTATTTATCAGTGCAGGAGAGGAGCGGGCAGTACTGTATGTATCAGCGCAGGAGAGGAGCGGGCAGTACTGTATTTATCAGAGCAGGAGGGGAGCGGGCAGTACTGTATGTATCAGCACAGGAGGGGAGCGGGCAGTACTGTATGTATCAGCGCAGGAGAGGAGCGGGCAGTACTGTATTTATCAGCGCAGGAGAGGAGCGGGCAGTACTGTATGTATCAGCACAGGAGAGGAGCGGGCAGTACTGTATTTATCAGCGCTGGAGGGGAGCGGGCAGTACTGTATTTATCAGCGCAGGAGGGGAGCGGGCAGTACTGTATGTATCAGGACAGGAGCGGGCAGTACTGTATTTATCAGCGCAGGAGAGGAGCGGGCAGTACTGTATTTATCAGCGCAGGAGAGGAGCGGGCAGTACTGTATTTATCAGCGCAGGAGAGGAGCGGGCAGTACTGTATATATCAGCGCAGGAGAGGAGCGGGCAGTACTGTATGTATCAGCACAGGAGAGGAGCGGGCAGTACTGTATATATCAGCACAGGAGAGGAGCGGGCAGTACTGTATGTATCAGCACAGGAGAGGAGCGGGCAGTACTGTATGTATCAGCACAGGAGGGGAGCGGGCAGTACTGTATTAATCAGCACAGGAGAGGAGCGGGCAGTACTGTATGTATCAGCACAGGAGAGGAGCGGGCAGTACTGTATTTATCAGCACAGGAGAGGAGCGGGCAGTACTGTATTTATCAGCGCAGGAGAGGAGCGGGCAGTACTGTATGTATCAGCACAGGAGAGGAGCGGGCAGTACTGTATATATCAGCACAGGAGAGGAGCGGGCAGTACTGTATGTATCAGCACAGGAGAGGAGCGGGCAGTACTGTATGTATCAGCACAGGAGGGGAGCGGGCAGTACTGTATTAATCAGCACAGGAGAGGAGCGGGCAGTACTGTATGTATCAGCACAGGAGAGGAGCGGGCATTACTGTATTTATCAGCGCAGGAGGGGAGCGGGCAGTACTGTATGTATCAGGACAGGAGCGGGCAGTACTGTATTTATCAGCGCTGGAGGGGAGCGGGCAGTACTGTATTTATCAGCGCAGGAGGGGAGCGGGCAGTACTGTATGTATCAGGACAGGAGCGGGCAGTACTGTATTTATCAGCGCAGGAGAGGAGCGGGCAGTACTGTATTTATCAGCGCAGGAGAGGAGCGGGCAGTACTGTATTTATCAGCGCAGGAGAGGAGCGGGCAGTACTGTATATATCAGCGCAGGAGAGGAGCGGGCAGTACTGTATGTATCAGCACAGGAGAGGAGCGGGCAGTACTGTATATATCAGCACAGGAGAGGAGCGGGCAGTACTGTATGTATCAGCACAGGAGAGGAGCGGGCAGTACTGTATTTATCAGCGCAGGAGAGGAGCGGGCAGTACTGTATGTATCAGCGCAGGAGGGGAGCGGGCAGTACTGTATGTATCAGCGCAGGAGAGGAGCGGGCAGTACTGTATGTATCAGCGCAGGAGAGGAGCGGGCAGTACTGTATATATCAGCGCAGGAGAGGAGCGGGCAGTACTGTATATATCAGCGCAGGAGAAGAGCGGGCAGTACTGTATTTATCAGCGCAGGAGAGGAGCGGGCAGTACTGTATGTATCAGCGCAGGAGAGGAGCGGGCAGTACTGTATTTATCAGCGCAGGAGAGGAGCGGGCAGTACTGTATATATCAGCGCAGGAGAGGAGCGGGCAGTACTGTATGTATCAGCGCAGGAGGGGAGCGGGCAGTACTGTATGTATCAGCGCAGGAGAGGAGCGGGCAGTACTGTATTTATCAGCGCAGGAGAGGAGCGGGCAGTACTGTATATATCAGCGCAGGAGAGGAGCGGGCAGTACTGTATGTATCAGCGCAGGAGAGGAGCGGGCAGTACTGTATATATCAGCACAGGAGAGGAGCGGGCAGTACTGTATGTATCAGCGCAGGAGAGGAGCGGGCAGTACTGTATTTATCAGCACAGGAGAGGAGCGGGCAGTACTGTATATATCAGCGCAGGAGAGGAGCGGGCAGTACTGTATGTATCAGCGCAGGAGAGGAGCGGGCAGTACTGTATTTATCAGCGCAGGAGGGGAGCGGGCAGTACTGTATTTATCAGCGCAGGAGAGGAGCGGGCAGTACTGTATTTATCAGTGCAGGAGAGGAGCGGGCAGTACTGTATTTATCAGCGCAGGAGAGGAGCGGGCAGTACTGTATATATCAGCGCAGGAGAGGAGCGGGCAGTACTGTATGTATCAGCACAGGAGAGGAGCGGGCAGTACTGTATATATCAGCACAGGAGAGGAGCGGGCAGTACTGTATGTATCAGCACAGGAGAGGAGCGGGCAGTACTGTATGTATCAGCACAGGAGGGGAGCGGGCAGTACTGTATTAATCAGCACAGGAGAGGAGCGGGCAGTACTGTATGTATCAGCACAGGAGAGGAGCGGGCAGTACTGTATTTATCAGCACAGGAGAGGAGCGGGCAGTACTGTATTTATCAGCACAGGAGAGGAGCGGGCAGTACTGTATTTATTAGCGCAGGAGAGGAGCGGGCAGTACTGTATTTATCAGCGCAGGAGAGGAGCGGGCAGTACTGTATTTATCAGCACAGGAGAGGAGCGGGCAGTACTGTATGTATCAGCGCAGGAGAGGAGCGGGCAGCACTGTATGTATCAGCGCAGGAGAGGAGCGGGCAGTACTGTATTTATCAGCGCAGGAGAGGAGCGGGCAGTACTGTATGTATCAGCGCAGGAGGGGAGCGGGCAGTACTGTATGTATCAGCGCAGGAGAGGAGCGGGCAGTACTGTATGTATCAGCGCAGGAGAGGAGCGGGCAGTACTGTATATATCAGCGCAGGAGAGGAGCGGGCAGTACTGTATATATCAGCGCAGGAGAAGAGCGGGCAGTACTGTATGTATCAGCGCAGGAGAGGAGCGGGCAGTACTGTATTTATCAGCGCAGGAGAGGAGCGGGCAGTACTGTATATATCAGCGCAGGAGAGGAGCGGGCAGTACTGTATGTATCAGCGCAGGAGAGGAGCGGGCAGTACTGTATTTATCAGCGCAGGAGGGGAGCGGGCAGCACTGTATATATCAGCGCAGGAGAGGAGCGGGCAGTACTGTATGTATCAGCGCAGGAGAGGAGCGGGCAGTACTGTATATATCAGCACAGGAGAGGAGCGGGCAGTACTGTATGTATCAGCGCAGGAGAGGAGCGGGTAGTACTGTATTTATCAGCACAGGAGAGGAGCGGGCAGTACTGTATATATCAGCGCAGGAGAGGAGCGGGCAGTACTGTATGTATCAGCGCAGGAGAGGAGCGGGCAGTACTGTATTTATCAGCGCAGGAGAGGAGCGGGCAGTACTGTATTTATCAGTGCAGGAGAGGAGCGGGCAGTACTGTATTTATCAGCGCAGGAGAGGAGCGGGCAGTACTGTATTTATCAGTGCAGGAGAGGAGCGGGCAGTACTGTATTTATCAGCGCAGGAGAGGAGCGGGCAGTACTGTATGTATCAGCACAGGAGAGGAGCGGGCAGTACTGTATTTATCAGCGCAGGAGAGGAGCGGGCAGTACTGTATTTATCAGCGCAGGAGAGGAGCGGGCAGTACTGTATTTATCAGCGCAGGAGAGGAGCGGGCAGTACTGTATTTATCAGCGCAGGAGAGGAGCGGGCAGTACTGTATTTATCAGCGCAGGAGAGGAGCGGGCAGTACTGTATGTATCAGCGCAGGAGAGGAGCGGGCAGTACTGTATGTATCAGCGCAGGAGAGGAGCGGGCAGTACTGTATGTATCAGCGCAGGAGAGGAGCGGGCAGTACTGTATGTATCAGCGCAGGAGAGGAGCGGGCAGTACTGTATGTATCAGCGCAGGAGAGGAGCGGGCAGTACTGTATGTATCAGCGCAGGAGAGGAGCGGGCAGTACTGTATTTATCAGCACAGGAGAGGAGCGGGCAGTACTGTATTTATCAGCACAGGATGGGAGCGGGCAGTACTGTATGTATCAGCGCAGGAGAGGAGCGGGCAGTACTGTATGTATCAGCGCAGGAGAGGAGCGGGCAGTACTGTATGTATCAGCACAGGAGAGGAGCGGGCAGTACTGTATTTATCAGCACAGGAGAGGAGCGGGCAGTACTGTATGTATCAGCGCAGGAGAGGAGCGGGCAGTACTGTATTTATCAGCACAGGAGAGGAGCGGGCAGTACTGTATGTATCAGCGCAGGAGAGGAGCGGGCAGTACTGTATTTATCAGCACAGGAGAGGAGCGGGCAGTACTGTATGTATCAGCGCAGGAGAGGAGCGGGCAGTACTGTATGTATCAGCGCAGGAGAGGAGCGGGCAGTACTGTATGTATCAGCACAGGAGAGGAGCGGGCAGTACTGTATTTATCAGCACAGGAGAGGAGCGGGCAGTACTGTATTTATCAGCGCAGGAGAGGAGCGGGCAGTACTGTATGTATCAGCGCAGGAGAGGAGCGGGCAGTACTGTATTTATCAGCGCAGGAGAGGAGCGAGCAGTACAGTATTTATCAGCGCAGGAGAGGAGCGGGCAGTACTGTATGTATCAGCGCAGGAGAGGAGCGGGCAGTACTGTATGTATCAGCACAGGAGGGGAGCGGGCAGTACAGTATGTATCTACGATTTACTCCGGCAATATCCCTGTCCCTCTGCATTGGCGAAGAGATGGAGTCGGCTGCTGGTGTGACTGAGGTTTGGGGGTTGCAGGTAAAGCCTTCCAGGGCCACCTTTTGCCCACCAATGCTTCAGCAGCACCACACTTTGCTCTCCAAGTTCCTTTCTCCAAACAACTCAGGAGGGAGACTGTTGGATTGTTTGTCGTTCGTGGCTCAGCGAGGCTGCAGGACATGAGATTCCTCCTCACTTATCAGCCTGGCCTCGGGTTGTCCTGAAACATCGGGCTCCCTTCTGTGTAGAACAGGAGACAGACGGGGGGACCAGCTCATAGAGGTTTAATTAAGGGATCTCGCATATTAGCACATTAACTCATGAGAACTTAATGAGTTCCTGAGAGAGCCCTTCACCCGGCGGCCCGCTGACCTTACACTGCCCACCGAGGGCTCTCTGTCCCTGGTCATTTCATACCGGTTCATACTGTGTTACATGCAGCGTCGCTGTCTGATCACTGTCTTTTTATTCACATGCAGCTTCTTTGTCTTTTCAGCGCAATCTTGTCTTGTTCCTGCTCTGATGTTGGCTTCAGCTTTAATAATAGATGATGGTCTGGGGAATACACTGTAATAATACATACCCGGGGCTGGCAGACTGGGTAGGGAGGGAGGCAGACTGGGGAGGGAGAGAGGCAGACTGGGGAGGGAGGGAGGCAGACTGGGGGGGGGAGGGAGGCAGACTGGGGGGGGGGAGGGAGGCAGACTGGGGGGGGGAGGGAGGCAGACTGGGGGGGGGAGGGAGGCAGACTGGGGGGGGGAGGGAGGCAGACTGGGGGGGGGAGGGAGGCAGACTGGGGGGGGGAGGGAGGCAGACTGGGGGGGGAGGGAGGCAGACTGGGGGGGGAGGGAGGCAGACTGGGGGGGGAGGGAGGCAGACTGGGGGGGGGAGGCAGACTGGGGGGGGAGGCAGGCAGGCAGCGGGGAGGGAGGCAGCGGTATCTCTCCAAGCAACCGATTGTAAAATACGCTACTCTGTGTCTCGTCTTCTGGGCGGCTCCGGCTCCGTTTTTATATTTCTCGCAGCAGTAAATCTTTTGCTGACGGATGGGCCAGTGACTTAGAATCTGTGCGCGCGCGTGCGTGTGTGCGCGTGTGCGTGTGTGTGCGTGTGCGTATTTTTACATAGTACCCCAGGCATTTCTGTCAGTGTCGTGCCGTTGCTGCTTCTCCTGTACAATGTGTTCAATGAATGTCATAAGTCCAGAATACCGTTCTAAACCTTAACCACTACACTGCACCTCTTCTCTACTGGATCTACGTACGCCTGCAGCGTGTTACTAAGCAACAGTTTACAGCTCCCTCTGGGAGGAAAGGAGTTAATATTGTCCATTAACAACGGCCCCCCTTTACAGGATTGGAGCCGGGGGGGGGGGGGTGCTCAGGGGGAGCAGCGCTATTGTCTGCTCCGCATAACTTCCTGGGTTTTAAAGGGGATTTAAATGGCTGTCCAATAGGAAGCCGCAAGCGATGATGTGGCGGCTTCCTATTGGCCTGAGATGTTGATGCAGTTTTGGTTCTCCTGGAGGGAGATTGGTACCCAGTACCGTCGCTGGTATGTATGTCGGGCCCTGGCGACGTCCCAGGCTGAAATCTGAGCAGTTCAACTCCGTAGTAGCAAAGGAGGCAGAGGGAGTAACGCGTAGGATACCTTTTTATTGGACCAACAAGTAGTTATGTTACAAGCTTTCCAACCTCTCAGGTTAGGGTAGGATGAAGGACCCCGAGAGGTGGGAAAGCTTGTAACAGATCGACTACTTGTTGGGCCAATAAAAGGTATCAGTGCCCCCTACTCCCTCTCCCTCCTGTGTTCCTACATGGAAGAAAGGACCAGCACGGACCCCCCACCCTTCTTTGCAGTTCGACTCGAGGGTGGTTCGGTGCTTTAAACCAAGTTTTATTTGGCTACAGTAAGTGCTTGGGGTGAGTGTGCCGCGTGACCTTTCCAGATCATTTCGTGTGATCCCACAACGCTGCCGTTTTATTCGTTCTTGCTCCGAGGCGCAGTAGGAAGACAGACGGGTAACGCTGCTGGTCGCTAAGACCACTACAGGCTAAACAAATGGGGTTTTTTATTTTATTTCTATCTGAGGCTAATTTGGCACAATATTTTCTGTTCTCTCTGGCTTCACCTAATTAGAGGATAACGAGGAAATCCCTCTGCCATCTGGAGAAGCTTTGTAGGAAACCGCTCCACGTTGTTTTGCTGGCACAGTGGCGGCGCGCTAAAATCTTTTCCAATTTCCCCCAATCCTTGTGCCCTACGAGGTGGAGGTTACACCCCGTGCGCCTCACAGATACCTGGATAAATACCCCGTCTGCCTTACTTTGCAATGAATTCAACCTTTTTATTTTCTAACGTGCACGTTTGCTTGTTCTGTTGGATTTTTACACCGTGATGGGTAATTTGCCAATCCTCCTCTATGCGCATTTTCTGCGATCAGTAATTGGGGTTTTATGCATTAATAACTGGCATCTGGATTGAAGCAACGGGGTGAGACTCCCTGGGAGCCAGAAGGTGAGTGAGTGGCCCTCGGTGAGTGGCCCTTGAAACTTTCAAGAGGCGTCTCTTTATTATGTGGTTAAAAATCTTTCCCCGGACTGAACTAGAGTGTAGCTGCATCCAAGTTAATGAGGCTAACATCTTCCCCAGTATAGGGCAGACGGCTTCGCAGCACTATTTCTCACTTTTGAATTTCTTTCCTCTTTTCTCGCTGCCAACTCCCCCACCTACCAACAGAATAAATGGAAGAACAAAGAATGATTGTATCGTTTGTCAGACTGGCGCAGATGTATCGACATAAAGAAACTTCACGTAGATGTTTGTTTTTGACGCATCGCTCGTTCTTCTCGCGTTTGCGTCAAATGTATGCAAGTGTTTTACACTTGATGCAAATTGTTGGCAAGAAAAGTTTTCACCACCTCAGACCGGGCGGATTTTTTTGACACAAATACAAGATACAAAAATGATGCACGAAGACAGTGTGATGCATCTCATTATAATCTGTGCACCATGTAACTCCTCCCCCAACTCCTCCTACTGACTCTCCCCAAGGTGCATGCTGGGGCAGAGGCGCAGAATGTGATGCATCTCATTATAATCTGTGCACCATGTAACTCCTCCCCCAACTCCTCCTACTGACTCTCCCCAAGGTGCAAGCTGGGGCAGAGGCGCAGAATGTGATGCATCTCATTATAATCTGTGCCCCATGTAACTCCCCCAACTCCTCCTACTGACTCTCCCCAAGGTGCATGCTGGGGCAGAGACGCAGAATGTGATACATCTCATTATAATCTGTGCACCATGTAACTCCTCCCCCAACTCCTCCTACTGACTCTCCCCAAGGTGCAAACTGGGACAGAGATGCAGAATGTGATACATCTCATTATAATCTGTGCCCCATGTAACTCTCCCCAACTCCTCCTACTGACTTTCCCCAAGGTGCAAGCTGGGACAGAGATGCAGAATGTGATGCATCTCATTATAATCTGTGCCCCATGGAACTCCCCCAACTCCTGCTACTGACTCTCCCCAAGGTGCAAGCTGGGGCAGAGACGCAGAATGTGATACATCTCAATATAATCTGTGCACCATGTAACTCCCCCCAACTCCTCCTACTGACTCTCCCCAAGGTGCATGCTGGGGCAGAGAGACGCAGAATGTGATGCATCTCATTATAATCTGTGCACCATGGATCTCCCCCAACTCCTGCTACTGACTCTCCCCAAGGTGCAAGCTGGGGCAGAGACGCAGAATGTGATACATCTCAATATAATCTGTGCACCATGTAACTCCCCCCAACTCCTCCTACTGACTCTCCCCAAGGTGCATGATGGGGCAGAGAGACGCAGAATGTGATGCATCTCATTATAATCTGTGCACCATGGAACTCCCCTAACTCCTGCTACTGACTCTCCCCAAGGTGCAAGCTGGGGCAGAGACGCAGAATGTGATACATCTCATTATAATCTGTGCCCCATGTAACTCCCCCCAACTCCTCCTACTGACTCTCCCCAAGGTGCAAGCTGGGACAGAGACGCAGAATGTGATACATCTCATTATAATCTGTGCACCATGTAACTCCCCCCCAACCCCTCCTACTGACTCTCCCCAAGGTGCAAGCTGGGACAGAGACGCAGAATGTGATACATCTCATTATAATCTGTGCACCATGTAACTCCCCCCCAACCCCTCCTACTGACTCTCCCCAAGGTGCAAGCTGGGACCGAGACGCAGAATGTGATACATCTCATTATAATCTGTGCACCATGTAACTCCCCCCCCCCCAACTCCTCCTACTGACTCTCCCCAAATGTCAAGGTGAAGCAAAACTTGGAGCAAAGACCTTGATACATTGACGCAAGAGACGCCAAATGAAAATGACGCAATTTGTGTCCTTTATTGCTCCAAATTTGCTATAATACATCACCCCAATCTTCTATCTTATTTGCATATATATTCATATTTCCTATTGTAAGTTCTTTAATGTGTCTCAATTTTAATTAATGTTAATGACGCAAAACGCTCTGTGCATACTCTTCGGAGTAACAAATACTTATGAATCTCATTATTTGTTATTTTTCAGTACGGGACTTTTTGCATTTTTCTTTTTGACCAATCCGAATGGCTCAATAAATATTTTTCTATTCCCATCTAAGTGTGCGGCGACTTAATTTCCCTTTCATATCAATTTTAATAACGAAAATTGTAGTAATGTTGTAATCCGTTTTTTTTCCCCCATTGATTTTTAGCACTTTTAGGTTTTTTTTTGCATTTCTGTGAATTAAATATTCATTATAAGGAAAGAAGCCGGTGACTTTTCTGCGGGACAGGGCAGCAAGGCATTTCCAGCAGGGTAGGGGTTAAGTGTGGACTTTATACAAGTTCCCTGTTGGCAGGAGCACAGTGCGGTATTATTGCACAACATCCAGCAGCTGTAAAGAAACAAGAGACCTTCAAGTTTCCGGAGATCACTGGCGTTCAATGTCAGCCGCGTAACCTCCCTGCCGTCCCCTTCTCTCGCTCCCCCCACCCCCCCAGGCATCGACTCCGACAATTCCTCGGGCGAATTCGCGGACGTCGTCCAGAAAGCCGCCGAGATGACGCTCGCCGACCACAACGCCGAGCCCTCGGGCGAGAGGTGGCTGCAGGAGAACGGAGTGAAGAAGCACCGGTAAGCTTGTCCCGCGGTCTGCGCCGCCCGCGTCTTATCACTGCCGAGGGGAAAGGCGCCGTGCGCATGTGGAATTATCTTTGCGCAGCGAGCGGGCTGATAAACTTCCCTCGGACCGTACGTCTGAGCTAGTGACCACATTTGTGTTTACATAGTGCGTTAGCCACGCAGCGTTTATAGAAAGGCGTATAAAATATGATCAAGCTATTTCTTCAAAGTGCAGAGCGCCTCAAAGATGGATGCAAAGTAGCGCGCTTCTCACAAGTTCAGGGCTGATGGAACGTTGTTATTCCACTGTGCTTGGCTGTTGCATTAAATGGGGAACCTCATTATGAACGTGTGAGTAGATATACTTTATATCTCTCTTAGAGGAGACCGGCACTTTGAAGAAATTGTCAGTGTTGTGTTGCACACGCCGGTTTCTCCGCGCCTGAGGCTGTTCCCCTGCACTTTGGGGATTGTGCTGTATGAAATATGATGCAATGTGAGGATCTTGGCACCGAACCCAAGATGTCAACGGAGGAAGAAGAAAGTTTTAAGGCCCTTATTCTGCACACTGATGGTGCCGATCGTACGGGAAGCCCCTTTCGACTTTAATGGGAGTGTCTTCGTGTGTTCAGGCATATAGGAAGTAGGCCCTTAACCTGTTAACTTCCAGTGCTCTGCAACACATTGACACGCAGAGCCCCAGCAGAAGGGTTAAAGTGAGTGCTAGCTCTTCCCCCCAGCTGCTTTAATATGAGCCACGCTTGGTGATGGGACTGGAGACGTTTCTGTTACTAACTCGCATCATATTTAAGCGGCGGTGGCAACGTGACACTTCATTATTCACCTGCATCATTTCTCTCTGGGCACGGAGCGGCGTGTGGCAGAGAAGGATGCAGTTAGTATGCGGGCGTGTCATGTGCCACATGCATCGTACCACGGCCATGCGACTTCCTTCCCCATTAAAGCAGCAATACTACATTCTCCTTTTCTTATCTGCATACGTACAGCATGTGACCACGTATATATTTCTACATTCTTACCTAAGCAATTGTTGGGGGCTGCTGTTACCATCCTGGTTGTGTGTGTAACATTGTGGCTGCTTCAGTTAGTGGAACGCAGCAGCTACAATGTATCCTTGTATTAATTAACATTATTGTTACAGTTTGCCGCAGTTTACATTGGCAACAAGTTATCCCAAGCAGGACAATGTTGCAAAGATCTTGCACTGCGGGGGATGTGTGCTAAACCCTGCTCTAGAAATCCATCAACGGTGCACTCAGTGTGTCGGAAAGCCGCTCCGGCAGTGAAATGGTTAATTAGTGGCCCCCTAGTCTGAAGACCCCATGTGTGGGTGGGACAGATGTCCGTGTGGACATGGTTAAAGGGGATTTGAAACGAGCATCTGATAACGGGCTTCCTGGGGTCTAATCCTAAACTCCGTGCTCCCCTGTCCTTGGGGACGCGCACGCTCTGCCCCATTATAGGTTTTCAGTCCCATTATAGGTTTTCAGACCCATTATAGGTTTTCAGTCCCATTATAGGTTTTCAGTCCCATTATAGGTTTTCAGACCCATTATAGGTTTTCAGTCCCATTATAGGTTTTCAGTCCCATTATAGGTTTTCAGTCCCGTGCTATTTTCCTCTTCGCTGTTGACCTTTTTTTGATGTTTCTTTGTAATCCGGGCCCCCAAGCAGCAATGTATCGCAAAGTAGTAATCAAACTTTACGAAATGCAGAGCGGACGCGCCAGGGATGGTGGCCAGGCACGCAATGCGCACAGGGTTTAAAGGGGCAATCCCTCCTAGGGACAAAGTGAACTAATTCCAGTGACATGTTTAGAGGGTCTCATCCGGGTAATACCCATTTTCTTTTTTCTTTACACCCAAATAAAGTATTTCTAATGCACTTTTATGAAAGTGCCACTTGGGAGGGGTGTGATTCCCTCCGTCTGCTCCCTTGTGTGATGTCACACTGTGATGTCACACTGTGATGTCAAGAGAGCGCTTGCACACACAGCGTCTCACCCCCCTTTATCTTTTATTGGCGCTCTAATAAGGGGGGATGGATAAGAGGTGAGAAAACATTCGGTTGACAAACGCGTCCCTGTATTGGAGCCCCTAAGAAATTCCGCGGGTCGCCTCTGTGGGATTGCACCTTTTTTATAACCGCTCCGTCTTCCCGTGTGCATTTCGACGGCTCGTATTTACTCTCCGTGTTTCTAAAACCTTGTTGTTTGTTTGTTTTTAACCCCGTCCCCGCCTCTCAGGACGTCGCTGCCGGCACCGATGTTCTCCAGGAACGATTTCAGCATATGGAGCATATTAAAGAAATGCATCGGACTGGTAAATGGCACAGACTGAGGGGGTGGGGGTGGTGGGGAGGGGGGGGCGCGCGCATTCCCAGACCGCAGCTCTCCGCTGCACAATGGGGCCGTTTTTGATGCTCCTCTCTGCGAATCTGCAGCGATTGGTTACTTGACAATTCCTCTAAAGGCGCCACTTATAATTGAATGTAACAGGGCACATTCTGCTTTTATTATAACATGTTTACGGGGGACGTCTTGTTTTTTGGGGGAGGGGGGGTCGCCTAGCCCTATTTCTTGCAGCAATCACTGACACTCCATCAGAATGTATTTATTTTAATTTCGTCTCTTGCCGCCGTCTCCCAGCACTCGTGCCACGGGTTGTTGCCTTGTGTGAGGAGCCCCTCACACCGCCGCGCCTCTGATTTATTCGCCGCGTTCTTTCTTGCCCTTTAGGAACTGTCGAAAATCACAATGCCGATTGTCTTTAACGAGCCCCTCAGCTTCCTGCAGCGAATCACCGAATACATGGAGCATACGTACCTCATTAACAAGGCCTGCTCCTGCGCAGATCCGCTGCTCAGGATGCAGGTCAGTGCGTTCTACAGCATCCGCCAAGGAAACGCCAACACTGCAGTGTCTGTGTGTCTCTCTGTGTGTGTGTGTGTGTGTGTGTGTGTGTCTCTGTGTGTGTGTGTGTGTGTGTGTGTCTCTCTCTCTCTGTGTGTGTGTCTCTCTCTGTGTGTGTGTCTCTCTCTGTGTGTGTGTGTTTCTCTCTGTGTGTGTGTGTTTCTCTCTGTGTGTGTGTGTTTCTCTCTGTGTGTGTGTGTGTGTCTCTCTGTGTGTGTGTGTGTGTCTCTCTGTGTGTGTGTGTGTGTCTCTCTGTGTGTGTGTGTGTGTGTGTGTGTGTCTCTGTGTGTGTGTGTGTGTCTCTCTGTTTGTGTGTGTCTCTCTGTGTGTGTGTGTCTCTCTGTGTGTGTGTGTGTGTGTGTCTCTCTGTGTGTGTGTGTGTGTGTGTGTGTGTCTCTGTGTGTGTGTGTGTGTCTCTGTGTGTGTGGGTGTGTGTGTGTGTGTCTCTCTGTCTCTGTGTGTGTCTCTCTGTCTGTGTGTGTGTGTCTCTGTCTGTGTTTGTGTGTCTCTCTGTGTGTGTGTGTCTCTCTGTGTGTGTGTGTCTCTCTGTGTGTGTGTGTGTGTGTGTCTTTGTCTGTGTGTCTGTGTGTGTGTGTCTTTGTCTGTCTGTGTCTTTGTCTGTCTGTGTCTTTGTCTGTGTGTGTGTCTTTCTTTGTCTGTTTTGTGTGTGTCTTTCTTTGTCTGTTTTGTGTGTGTCTTTCTTTGTCTGTGTGTGTGTCTTTCTTTGTCTGTGTGTGTGTGTCTTTGTCTGTGTGTGTCTTTGTCTGTCTGTGTGTGTGTCTTTGTCTGTCTGTGTGTGTGTCTTTGTCTGTGTGTGTGTCTTTGTCTGTGTGTGTGTCTTTGTCTGTCTGTGTGTGTGTCTTTGTCTGTCTGTGTGTGTGTCTTTGTCTGTCTGTGTGTGTGTCTTTGTCTGTCTGTGTGTGTGTCTTTGTCTGTCTGTGTGTGTGTCTTTGTCTCTCTGTGTGTGTGTGTGTGTCTTTGTGTGTGTGTGTCTTTGTGTGTGTGTGTCTTTGTGTGTGTGTGTGTGTGTGTGTGTGTGTGTGTGTGTGTGTGTGTGTGTGTGTTATTGATCAGTAAACCAGTGCCATGTTTGATCTGGGAGAGGTATGTGCAGTTTGCGCAGGCGTGAAAATGAGGCACAATTCTTTGTCGCTGATAATAATTGGAGGATTCCGGGAGTAAGGGGCAGTATTATTTAACACACTTCACACAATATATAAGGGGAAAATGTCCGAAAGAAACAGCTCTGTTCTTTGTGTTGGGCCTGCTCTTTAAGCGGTTGAATTTGTTAAATGAAATACTTTATTAGATTTATTTACGTTATAGTTTTTCTTAATTTTGCAATTTATGCGGTGGTAGAGCTATACACACAGAATGAATCTCTGACCCCAGAGCTCACAATTCAGATTTTCAACAAGAGCTTGCACAGGCAAAGCCCCTTATCTTTGTTGGAACTCTATAAATAAAGCACTTGATTGATTAACACTCCCTTATTTAGAGGACCCCAAAGAAAATACATTTGTGCATGAATTTGTCCATAGAAACTGTAGCAGCCAAAAGTTTGCTTTACAAATGGTTACATTTGTTTAAGGAAAACAATCGGATTTGTTAAATTTATGTAAAAAGTGGTGTTGGTGACATGCAAACACCTCCCTCATTTTCATCACAAACGTCCCCAAAAAGGGTTGTACGTGTTGGCCATATGTCTGGCAGCTAAGGGGTTTTAAGAGAACCTGTATCGCTTATTTGATGACTGTATGGCGAATGTCACGAGACGCGGTGCGTTAGTGTGATGGCGAGACGCCGGTGCTGCGTCTCTGTATTCCTACACGTGGCTTCACACCTGAGGTGTGCTGGATACAGGTGTGTGTGTGTGTGTGTGTGTGTGTGTGTGTTATGCAGATGGTTTTATTAGGTGGGGCTTGTATGTCCCTGGAAAGAAATATTGGTGTGTGTGTGTATATATGTGATCTTGTGGTTCTAAACCTGTGTGTGTCTATACATTCCTTGTCAAGGTGCTCACTCCTTAGCCAATTTAAACAAAAAAATGAACGCGTGCACGTATCATCTGGAATAACCAAATATATATAAATATATTATTATTATATATACACTCAGAGAGAACACCCAGCACACTATATAAGATATAGTGTAGTCCAAATGTGACACCAGCGTTTCTCAACCATCGGACTTTCATCCCCGAACTGCTGGTGTCGCATTTGGATCATACACATATATAGTGAATATTGGCGTCCCAGGTGTCCTGCTGGCCTGCCAACCCCCCCCGCCCCCCACCCCCTTACCCGTTCCTCGGAGCAGAGGCTGTGTGCTGTTAGAGGCAGATCAATATCTGAGCGTGTTTTCCCCCCCGCAGACTGTAGCTGCATTTGCTGTCTCTGCTGTTGCTTCACAGTGGGAGAGGACAGGGAAACCATTTAACCCCTTGCTGGGAGAAACCTACGAGTTATTAAGGTGAGACCTGGTGCTGCATGTGGGAGGGATTGTGGGAAAGAAGCCGTCCCCGGGTGTCCCAGTCTACAGGTCACAGTTCAGTAATAGCCAAACCATTACATTTCATATTCAAGGACTCCATTTCCACAGGCCCAGTACCGCAAGACTGGTGTACAGCAGACGTGGTGCCTATATTTAAAAAGGGAGCTAGATCACAACCGGGGAATTACAGACCTGCAAGCCTGACTTCAATAGTGGGGAAGCTATTTGAAGGTTTAATACGGGATAATATGCAGGAATACCTAATGGAAAACAAAATTATTAGTAATAGCATGGATTTATGAAGGATAGATCATGCCAAACTAACCCTGTTAGTTTCTTTGAGGAGGTAAGTGGGAATTTAGACCAGGGTAATGCAGTTGATGTGGTCTACTTAGATTTTGCAAAGGCTTTTAGTACGATTCCACACACGAGGTTGGTGTACAAAATAAAGCAAATTTGACTCAGTAAAAATATTTGCACCTGAACTGAAAGCTGGTTGAAGGATAGACAACAGTTATAAATTTGGACCTTTTCAGGTTGGGCTATAGTTGTGAGTGGAGTACCTCAGGGATCGGTACTGGGACCCCTGGTTTTTAACTTGTTTATTAATGACCTTGAGGTTGGCATAGAGAGCAAAGTCTCCATCTTTGCTGATGACACTAAATTGTGTAAGGTAATAGAATCAGAGCAGGATGTAATTTCTCTCCTGAAGGACTTTGAGAGACTGGAAACGTGGGCAGGTAAATGGCAGATGAGGTTTAATACAGATAAATGTAAAGTTATGCATTTGGGAATCAATAATAAACAGGCGACGTACAAACTAAATGGGGATAAATTCGGGTAATCCTTGATAGAGAAGGATTTAGGAGTGCTTCTCGACAGCAGGCTTGGCAATACAGTAAGGGCAGTTACAATGTGGAATTCATTATCCATGGAGGCTGTGATGGCAGATACAATAGATGTGTTCAAAAAAAGGTTGGACCTCCTTTTAGAAAGGAAAGGTATACAGGGATATACCACATAAGTAAACACGGGAAGGATGTTGATTTCAGGGAGGTTGTCATTATTGGAGTCAGGAAGGAATGTATTTTCCCCTTATGAGATATCATTGGATGATGTGTCACTGGGGTTTTGATTTTGCCTTCCTCTGGATATATATATATGATATATATACTGTAACTACATACGCAGGGTATGCATCTGTTGTCTAGATGTAACATAGGTTGAACTCGATGGACATATGTCTTTTTTCTTCCTACGTCCTCACCCTTGGACCGATGTATCTGTCTCTTGCAGGGAGGACTTGGGGTTCCGGTTCGTCTCGGAACAAGTCAGCCATCACCCCCCCGTTAGTGCTTTCTATTCGGAAGGTCTGAACAAGGACTTTGTCTTTCACGGCTCCATCTACCCCAAGCTGAAGTTTTGGGGGAAGAGCGTGGAGGCGGAACCCCGGGGCACCATTACTCTGGAGCTGCTCAAGTAAGTGGGGGTGTTACTGGCTGACAGGCTGGTGTGGGGGTAAGAACGCGGTGCGAGTCCCGGCGTCTGCTCCTTGTTACCTTGCATAAGTCATTATCTCCCTGTGCCTCAGGCTGCAAAATTAGATTGTAGGCTCTGCAGGGCAGAATGCTACGTACAGTGCTGCATCCACTGCCAGTGCTATATAAGAATAGAAAATATATTCGTGTGTCCTCTGTGTGTGTGTGTGTGTGTCCTCTGTGTGTGTGTGTGTCCTCTGTGTGTGTGTGTCCTCTGTGTGTGTGTGTGTCCTCTGTGTGTGTGTGTGTGTCCTCTGTGTGTGTGTGTGTGTGTGTGTGTGTGTGTCCTCTGTGTGTGTGTGTGTGTGTGTGTGTCCTCTGTGTGTGTGTGTGTCCTCTGTGTGTGTGTGTGTGTCCTCTGTGTGTGTGTGTGTGTGTGTGTGTGTGTCCTCTGTGTGTGTGTGTGTCCTCTGTGTGTGTGTGTCCTCTGTGTGTGTGTCCTCTGTGTGTGTGTCCTGTGTGTATGTGTCCTGTGTGTATGTGTCCTGTGTGTGTGTGTCCTCTGTGTGTGTGTCCTCTGTGTGTGTGTCCTCTGTGTGTGTGTGTGTCCTCTGTGTGTGTGTGTGTGTGTCCTCTGTGTGTGTGTGTGTCCTCTGTGTGTGTGTGTGTGTCCTCTGTGTGTGTGTGTGTCCTGTGTGTGTGTGTCCTGTGTGTGTGTGTGTGTGTGTGTGTCCTGTGTGTGTGTGTGTGTGTGTCCTGTGTGTGTGTCCTGTGTGTGTGTGTGTGTGTGTGTGTCCTGTGTGTGTGTGTCCTGTGTGTGTGTGTCCTGTGTGTGTGTGTGTGTGTGTCCTGTGTGTGTGTGTGTCTGTGTGTGTGTCCTGCTTGTATTGGGCCAGGACACAATTGTATATCAGGGCCCCATGTGAGCGAGTGGTGAGTGCTTGTTCAGGGTGGGGACAGGAAGCCTAACTGCAGCAAAGAGAGGGCCCGCCTGCTTCTTGCAGTGTCCTCCCTGCATAGTAAGGGACTTCAGCTCCCTGGTTAATCCCGGAAGTCACAACCTACTCTCTGTCTGGCCCAAGTTCCCGGCCAGGCCGGGCTCCCCGATTTGTGGCCCTGTGGTGTTTGCTGCAGGAAGTCCGTGAAGGGGACCCCTGCGTTAAAATATCCACTGTGCTATATAGAGAGAACTGATCTGCATTATTACTGTGTAATAGCTCTCCCTGAGCAGAGACACTGACATGGGGGGGTCTGTGTCTCCCCAACAGGCACAAAGAGGCTTACACATGGACTAACCCGAGTTGCTGCGTGCACAACGTCATCATCGGGAAGCTGTGGATAGAACAGTACGGACCGGTAGAGGTGTAAATCACAGGTAACGACCGCTACGCACCGACGTCCGGCCCTCGCAGATTACACGCGCTGATTTCTGAATCCCGCATTGTTATTTGAAGAGCTCAAAGTCACGCTCTGCGCCCGCCAGGTTAGGAATCCTTCCGACTGCTCCTCAGGGGGCCTGAGGTGCCTACTGACTGCTCCTCAGGGGGCCTGAGGTGCCTACTGACTGCTCCTCAGGGAGCCTGTGGTGCCTACTGACTGCTCCTCAGGGGGCCTGAGGTGCCTACTGACTGCTCCTCAGGGGGCCTGAGGTGCCTTCTGACTGCTCACCAGGGGGCCTGTGGTGCCTTCCAACTGCTCACAAGGGGGCCTGAGGTGCCTTCTGACTGCTCACCGGGGGGCTTGTGGTGCCTTCTGACTGCTCACCAGGGGGCCTGTGTGCCTTCTGACTGCTCACCGGGAACCTGAGGTGCCTTCTGACTGCTCCTCAGGGGGCCTGAGGTGCCTACTGACTGCTCCTCAGGGGGCCTGAGGTGCCTTCTGACTGCTCACCAGGGGGCCTGTGGTGCTTCCAACTGCTCACAAGGGGGCCTGAGGTGCCTTCTGACTGCTCACCGGGGGGCTTGTGGTGCCTTCTGACTGCTCACCAGGGGGCCTGTGGTGCCTTCTGACTGCTCACCAGGGGGGCCTGTCGTGCCTTCTGACTGCTCACCATGGGGCCTGTGGTGCCTTCTGACTGCTCACCATGGGGCCTGTGGTGCCTTCTGACTGCTCACCAGTTGGCCTGTGGTGCCTTCCGACTGTGGTGCCTTCCGACTGCTTCCCAATGAGTCACGCACACCCTGCAAAGCAGCGCCCGGTGACCGCGCCGATTACATGGCGCTGACTGCCTCGCGTCAATATTTTGTATGGTGTGTTCCTGAGGTCTATTGACTTTATAGCAACATAGTGTGTGTGTGTCTGTGTCCCACCCAGTATATGTGCCAACGGCGGGGCGCACTGTAAATCGCTATACTGCAAAATACAAAACAATCCCTAGGGACCGGTACTCGCCACGCAGTACGTTTTATTGGAATCCAAACCTCAACGTTTCCGTACCACTGACCCGTCTTGAGAGGCTCCGGTGCGTGCCGAAACGGGGATTACAATAAACCTACCTGCCGTAGAATCTGGTACAGGATTGGATTCCAAGAGAGATTTAAAAGGCCAAGACGATGTAGAATGGGAAGATGTAATCAGATCTGGTGGAGAAGAGCCTGTAACCGCAGTACCTTGGAGATCCTTGGGGAGGCAGTGGGGAGAAGAGGCAGTAACGGCAGTACCTGGGAGATCCTTGGGGAGGCAGTGGAGAGAAGAGGCTGTAACGGCAGTACCTGGGAGATCCTTGGGGAGGCAGTGGGGAGAAGAGGCTGTAACGGCAGTACCTGGGAGATCCTTGGGGAGGCAGTGGGGAGAAGAGGCTGTAACGGCAGTACCTGGGGAGATCCTTGGGGAGGCAGTGGGAGAAGAGGCTGTAACGGCAGTACCTTGTATATCAGCTAGTTTGATATATATCTCATCTT
>NC_134497.1:7117885-7160385 GCF_040206685.1 Ascaphus truei
CTTTTTTTTTCCTCTCTCTCTCTTTTTTTTCTCCTCTCTCTCTTTCTTTTTTTTCTCTCTCTCTCTTTCTCTCTCTCCTCTCTCTCTCTTTCTCTCTCTCTTTCTCTTTCTTTTTTCTCTCTCTCTCTCTCTCTTTTTCTCTCTCTCTCTTTCTTTTTCTCTCTCTTTCTTTCTCTTTCTTTTTTTTCTCTCTCTTTCTTTTTTTCTCTCTCTCTCTCTTTCTTTCTCTCTCTTTTTTTCTTTCTTTCTCTCTCTCTTTCTCTCTCTCTCTCTCTCTTTCTCTCTCTCTTTCTTTCTTTTTCTCTCTCTCTTTCTCTCTCTCTCAACTCTTTCTCTCAACTCTTTCTTTCTCTCTCTTTCTTTTTCTCTCTCTCTTTCTTTCTCTCTCTTTTTTTTCTTTCTCTCTCTCTTTCTCTCTCTCTCTTTCTCTCTCTCTTTCTTTCTTTTTCTCTCTCTCTCTTTTCAGGCTCTTCCATGTATAAATGCTAAGCAGTGTGTCCTGGCTCCCAATTCCAGCACAGATAAACGGATGTAGTAGTTTCCCCCCCCCCCCCCCCTCCTCCACTTGCCCGGACAGCTCTCGTGCTAATTTCCCCCCTGCTCCCCTTTGCCAGCGAGGGGACCGGGCGCCTCTGACAGGCCAAAATACATTTCAGTGCACAATGAATTAATTGGAGCAGTTGAACTTTCTCTCTTTGGAGAGCGCATCAATCTTGGTCACTGTCCTGTAATGAGCCCGTAGGAGGCAGTTTGGGAGGGAGACGCAGGAGAGGTTAGAGGCAGAGTGAAACTGGGCTAATGAGGGAGGAATTGGTGGTCAGAGCCGCCGAATGTATAATCGCCTTATTGTGTGTGTGTGTGTGTGTGTGTGTGTCCTTCAAACACCAAAATAGGTGATTTGTATTTTAATTGAAGGGGTTTTCTGCAGGGATTCTGCCTTTTATTGCTGCTGTAGCACTCGCAACACGTAAGGCCTCAATTATACCAAAAACGGCTGAGCCATCCGGTGACATCGCACGCCGGAACAACAAATGAAACGAAGCCAGGAAGAGCGCACATACCGAGCGCTACGTACTGCTGAGCGCTACGTACTGCTGAGCGCTACGTACTGCAGAGCGCTACGTACTGCTGAGCGCTACTTACTGCAGAGCGTTTGTCTCTTGAGAATATTTGAGATATTGTTATTTTTTTTTTTCACACTACGGCCACATCACGTGATTTGCACGGGCCCAATCACAGCGCATCTTCAGCAAACCAGGAAGGGATGAACTGCGCCCCGCCTCCCTGCAGCAGCGCTACAAATCCCTTCTGCACAGTGCACATGTAGCGCGGCTGCGATGACGTCACCGGGGTCGCTCTGCCGTTTCTGTATAATTAGGGCCTTTTAATACCCGCTGTTTCCTTCTGTGTTGAATACGACTGGGATGTGTATTACATGGCTTTGCAGCCGGCGTGGCATAAGAATGTGTGTGTTCTCTGGATAAAGAAAGAGGCTGTTGGGGAGTATTTCAAATAACTCGGCAGCACTTCAGCAGCACATGTAGTTCCCAAAGGAAGGGAATTTGGGAACAAGCAGTCGCTCTGGAGGTTGTGTGGGAGCGGGATCAGCATGAGAAAAACTTGTTGTTGTTTGTTTATTTTTTAAGAAGGGTAGTGGGAGCAAGGAGCAGAGACCCAGCAGAGTGGGTATGGACAGGATAACTATTATGCGTATGAAAAATAAAACCACACTTGCAGAACATATAATAAAAGTTTGGAAATGCAGCGTCCCAGAACTTGTGCTCGCTCGCGCCTGTCTCCTCTCTCCAGGAAGGCATTCGGGCACAAATTCTGTTACACGCGTGTTGTATGTTACCTGCAGAGGGATGGCGGGGTTTGTGCGATGTATGGTGTGTTTTTGTGATGACGATTATATATTTTTATTTTACGTAGCAAAAAGAAGCTGTGTGTGATCTACGGAAAGTGGACCGAGTGCTTGTGGTGTGTGGACCCCGCCACGTACGACGCCTACAAGAAAAGCGAGAAGAAAGGGGGGGAGCACAAAAAACCCAAACAGGTGAGGGAGGAGAGGTCGCGCTGATGTGACGAGCTGCCTGCCGTGGTGCGTCAGTAAAAAGCAGCGGTACCGTGTCGGGTTTCAGCAGAAACGTAACATGTTTAACTCCCACCCCCCCACTTTTTTTTTATTTTTGCCGGTTTTCTTGATCTCCCTTTTTCATGGCGACCGCCGATCTCATTTTTAAAATCCAGGTGACGCTTGGATACAAGTGTGTTCTTCCAGGTGTAAGAGCTGCGCTAAATAATCCTCTCGCGGATCTCAAGCACAGGGGTTGTTGTTGTTGTTGTTGTTGTTGTTTTTTTAAGATTGAAGTTACATTTTGTGTATCCTTTTGTATTGTTACATTTTGGTGACAGAGACAGTGACAGGTGTCAGAGGCGATGTGACGCTGGGGCGCTTGGTTAGTGGGGGTGGGGGGGTACACTTGGTTGGGGTGCCGGGGTGCTCCTGGCTGTCACATCCCCCTGGTTGTGCCTCACTGCTTTTATAATTACACTAAAAGAATAGAAAAGGAAAAGGCCAGTCAGACGGCATATCTATTTTGATTTGAAGAAGTGTAAACGGCATTGTTACTGCTCTCCCCCTCCCCCTTCCCACCTCCCCCCCTCCCCCTTCCCACCTCCCCCCTCTTGCATACACCCTTTTAATCACTTGTTATTCATCTGTAATCTGAGCAGGCCCCTCTGGCAGTAGCGGGGTTAATCTATACTGTGTTGTCACTCCCTGTGCGTCGCACACCGCAGGAAGCCTCTGCGTCACCCTGCCACAATGTTACTTTGTCTGCAGGGCGACGACGCGGTGAAGTCTGACAACGACGAGGCGGACGACATGCCAGAAGTCCAGGAGACGGTACAAGTGATCCCAGGCAGCAAACTGCTCTGGAGGATCATCAGCCGACCAGCAAACTCCATCCAGGTGAGCGTGAATGGCCGGCGGGTCCCGGGCAGGAGAGCTGCATGAGCCCACACCTTGGGTTTCCCCAGGACGGAGCTTCTACGCCATGAGGTCCGGCACTCGAGGGGAACCCATGACGTACTAGCTACTACGTCATAATCTACCTGCTCGGTTTCTGTAGGGGAGATTTGCATCATCGGTGAGGGAGCCATCAAGTGTGCCCGGCGCTCCAAGGCGTGAGGATAGGGAGCAGAGATTGTAAATGTAGTGGGTGTTGGTTGGTAAAGAGCTGACACTCTGTTATTGTAACATTGTAACCCTACAAGGGCTTGGTTTGTGTCAACATATTTCAGTAGGACTTTGGATGCAGAAACCGCAGATAAGGATGAATCTGAGACAGGGGGCGAGGAAATATGTCTTCTTAACCCCCAGTGGGCCGGGTGTGTCTGCATCCAGAGTCGCAATGGATTGGTTATTGCTAATAGGCGAGCGTTCATCTCCGACACGGCTACCTCTACCATGCAATGTTTTACCAGAGTTAAATACTTAGCGGTTTGTCGTCTCTTCAGTAAGGAGCGTTCGGTTAAACGCTTTGGCCAACGCGTTTTGAGCCTGCAGCCTCACTAAGGCATGACCCGGTTGAAGGTCCTAAAACTATCTGGAAATATTCTCATTTACCTCTGTAATGGAGGAGAGATGTCGCAGTAGACAAGTCTTCCACAGGTGCATGTACAGTAAACACCTGCTACATACAAAGTGGGGAGGATTTCACAGGCAGTGTTAGGACCTGCATACTGGTCCTGCCGTGACGTGGCTGCATACTGGTCGTGCCGTGACGTGGCTGCATACTGGTCGTGCCGTGACGTGGCTGCATACTGGTCATGCCGTGACGTGGCTGCATACTGGTCCTGCCGTGACGTGGCTGCATACTGGTCGTGCCGTGACGTGGCTGCATACTGGTCGTGCCGTGACGTGGCTGCATACTGGTCGTGCCGTGGCTGCATACTGGTCGTGCCGTGGCTGCATACTGGTCATGCTGTGGCTGCATACTGGTCATGCCGTGACGTGGCTGCATACTGGTCATGTCGTGCCGTGGCTGCATACTGGTCGTGCCGTGGCTGCATACTGGTCATGCCGTGACGTGGCTGCATACTGGTCGTGACGTGGCTGCATACTGGTCGTGCCGTGACGTGGCTGCATACTGGTCGTGGCCGTGACGTGGCTGTATACTGGTCGTGCCGTGCCGTGCCGTGCCGTGGCTGCATAATGGTCGTGCCGTGGTTGCATACTGGTCGTGCCGTGGCTGAATACTGGCCGTGCCGTGTCGTGGCTGCATACTGGTCGTGCCGTGGCTGCATACTGGTCATGCTGTGCCGTGGCTGCATACTGGTCGTGCCGTGCCGTGCCGTGGCTGCATACTGGTCGTGCCGTGGCTGCATACTGGTCGTGACGTGGCTGCATACTGGTCATGCCCACAACTATTTACAGTACACTGGAAAACTGGGGTTACCCTATAAACTTAAAAGCAGGGACCTCACTAAAGAGATTTCCTCTCTTTCTTTCTTCCTGCAGTGTCCTCTGCAGCCTCTCCCAGTTACTCACAGCTTCTTTCCAGCTGCCTCTGCTAAAGAACTCTGAGCTAACGCTTATCTGATCTAGCTTTGTGTCTCCCTCCCCCCAGGTGTTTGCAATATGATCCAGCCCCTGATTGGTGGGTGGAAATGCAACAACAAACACCGTTATGTGCAAAGTGTTAATTGGGAAGGTCACAGACCACTTGGCAACATTCCAGCTGAAAACAAAACACACACACACACACACACACACACACACACACACACACATGTTTTAAGTTATGGTGGTTGAAAAAGGCAACAAGAAACCTCCACCGTATTGCATATAGCAAATAAAAAGATCACTTGTGAGCACATTCACATGTCTTAGGCAGGTCTGCAACCCTGCCTTTCACCATTATCACCCAGCATACAGTGTTTCCACTGCAGCAAGGGATTCTGGGAAATGACATGCAAATGAGCACACACCTGCCCAAGACATGTGATCTTTTTATTTTATATATATATATACATACATACACACATACACACACACACACACACACACACACACACACACACACACACACACACACACACACACACACACCACCATCCTGACAGGTAATGGCAGGCTTGACCTTTTATTAAGGTCACATTTACTCCTCCCGTCACACTGACTCTTTATCCACCAGATGTACAACTTCACCAACTTCGCCGTGACTCTTAACGAGCTGGACAAAGACCTCGCAGTCACGCTGGCTCCGACTGACTGCCGCCTGCGACCGGACATCCGAAGCATGGAAAACGGGGATCTAGGTGAGCAACGGTTTTATACAAGTGTTTGTTTTTTATATAGCTCTGGCGATTGGAATTTGGGGTCTCTGTGGTGTACGAGGTTCAGTGAAACTTCTGCAGATATTGCATTTTAAAAGAGGACTTTCCCCGTAAGACGTGTGGCCGCCCTCTAACTTCCTGTTGGGAAGCACATGGCCACTTCCCAATTTGTGATGGAGCCAATCACTGTGATGTTGTTGATCGCCATTACTGACAGGGATCCCCCCACCCGTGGAGTCAGTGCTGACAGCAATGTAATAGGGTTCTTTAGAGTAGTTCCTGATGCACAAAAAGAGGTTTAATGATCTTGCATACACAAGATTGTGGATTTAGTTCCTACTGACCCTGTTTGAGCTTATGAATGTATCCCTTTATCTCACGTGCTTCCTATTCCCACCATGCAATTGAGTAGTAGTAGTATCTGTGTACGTTTTCTGTCCCCGTTGGCCATAAATGTGCACCGAGCGGTATCTGTAATGGGGTGTGGGGTTGAGCTGGGGCAGTTGGACCGGTTCCACAGCGGGTGTCCTGTAACGTGTGCGACTTGGGCTCTTTCAGACCAGGCCAGCAAAGAGAAGGAGCGGTTAGAGGAGAAACAGAGAGCAGCCCGCAGGGAACGGGCCAGGATCAGCGATGAGTGGAGAACAAGGTACTATACTGGGCAACCATCTGCAGGACAATCTACACACCTCAACATTGTACACCTGCAACTAAGGAGTTTGGCATTTAATGTGTGTGTGTGTGTTATAGCTATACATATACATGTATACACACACATACGACTGGATTCCAAAGGCTATCAAAATACCAAGTCGACGACCAAAAGTAAGATGGGAGGATGCCATGAGAAAATGTGTTGGAGTGACGTGGGGAAGAGAGGCTGTGACTGCAGGACCTGGGAGATCACTGGGGAGGCTTCATCCAGCAGTGGGGAGACACGGGCTGGAGACGATGGGATGAGGGAATGTGTGGGAGCGACGTGGGGAAGAGAGGCTGTAACCGCAGGACCTGGGAGATCACTGGGGAGGCTTCATCCAGCAGTGGGGAGACACGGGCTGGAGAGGATGGGATGAGGGAATGTGTGGGAGCGACGTGGAGAAGAGAGGCTGTAACCGCAGGACCTGGGAGATCACTGGGGAGGCTTCATCCAGCAGTGGGGAGGCACGGGCTGGGGAGGATGGGGATATATACACACACGTGTGTGTCTTAAGAAATGTATAGTAATATGTAGCTGTATAGGTTGAAAAAAAGACATTGCGTTCACGCTAATTTCTATCTTTGAGAGATTCTCATGGTCTATTTAGTTATATCTATGTTTATGTGTATTTCTATGCGCAAGTGTACACATTCTCTCGTCTGTCGCATGCTTCACGTCTCTTCCTAAAGCCTCTCTTGCTTCTCTTGTAGATGGTTTCAGCAAGGCAGTAACCCGCACAACAGGACTTCTGACTGGCTCTATACAGGAAGATACTTTGATAGAAATTTCACAGACTGTCCAGATATTTATTGACCCCCGAGGACCTTGTTACGTCTCCAGATCTGGACATCACATTGGCCATTTGCACCGGAGCTCCTGCTCACTAACTGTGACTACAGCAGCGGGAAAGTGGGATAATCGCAACTTTCTTTTCTTTCTTTTTTTTGTAAAGTTTTAAAGAAAATTAGCCATTGTTCAGCAATCAGGGATTTAATTTGTTTTGGTTGCCAAATATTAAAAGGAGAAAGTGAGTGTGAGTGTGTGTATGGGCGTGTACACACTCACTCACACATTTGAACATAGAGATGTCTTTTTACCCGTTTGCTGCCATTTGTCTCCTGAAAACTCACCCGAGATAATCATGCTTAAACTAGATTTCTTTGGGGGTTAAAACCTGTCCTGATTTTACTGATCTAGTTACACGTGTGAAGGAGTCGCAGTGGATAATGTATCCCAGGGGTGTGCAAACCGGGGTGTGTGGGATTTTCTGCCGGGGGTGGGGGGGGGGGCAGTTACAGAGGTCCTGCGCTGTCCCGCAAGGCATTTAAATTAAGTGCCGGGGGACAGGGCGAGGCCTCTGTAACTTTCTCCTACCTTGTCTTCGGCGACGCGTCACCATGGTAACCCGGCGTCAGATGACGCCGCGGGTCATGTTGCCATGGCGGGGGGGGGGGGGGGGGTATGAGCAGGGGAGGAGAGCAGGCGGGGGGGGAAACTTTGCGCAACCCTGATGTATCTGTCGCTTTTCTCTGCCCTGGTAAGCCAGGGCAGGTTTCAGCATGATGTGGATGTGGCCCAGATTGACCTAAGCCGTAGAGCATCTCGTGAATGGGCTATATAAGGGGGCTTTAAGGCTTGTGAACCAGTTGTACCGTGATGGCAAATTGAACCCCTTTGCAGCCGGAGGTGGTTAACAAGAGCAGAGATTCCCGTCTCATCACAAGGGGGGTTCTCTCGTCGGGAAAGCATTTCCGAAACCTACAAGTTTTGAGGTCTGTCCCAGACTCCCTTTTTGTCTTTTGCGTTTCACTGGGATGTGAGCTCTGCATGTCATCTAGCGCCATGTTTGCTAAACAGTGCTGTATCATAAGACGCCTTGCAACCCACTCCAGTGGATCAGTGCCCGGTGTCATAGAACCGGTGCAGAAATCCGGCTTTAGTCTGGATAGAACACGCACGGCTTCCCCTTCATGGCAAAACGTCTTCATTTTTTTTTGTCGCAGAGACCAGAAGTGCATGGGTGTAATCCCACAGGTCCTTACAGAGCAGCACACTTCTTATTTCAAATATTTGCTTTCCACTTCTTTGTCTACAGAACAAATTATCAATTCATTCTCCATCCCTTCTGTATTTGTATTCTGAATAGAACATTACTTTTAAAAGTAGTGTGCAAGGGACATTGTCGCCAAGTTTAAATGGTTGTGCTCTGGCGCCAAGAAGCAAAATGGCACCATCATTTATGGCTTTGGGTCACAGCACAGGGGTCCTTTTGTCTGCGTAATTAAATGAAGATGTTTTTACATTCGAGTTGTGTGTTTTGTGATGCTGCACACGGCACAGTAACACCCCTCGGTACCATCTTTCCATGCCTGTGTCATTATACTTCTGCTCTGCACACTTGTTCTGTCAACCCGGTTTAATTATGCATCGTCACCACTGGATAACATTACTGATGGAGGCTACAGGTGTGCAGAGATACTCTGCGTCATTATACAGGGCAGTGTTCATCTTCCCAATCAAGCAATGCCCTTTACTCCTCCTCGACACTTTCCTTTTATTTGTGCCTCTTGCGCGGAGTTTGTGCAGGAAAGTGTGTGTGTGTGTGTGTGTGTGTGTATGTATGTGTGCGTGCAGCACCCCAAGGGTGACGCTGGGTGACCGTGGGTCATAAAGTATATCATGAAACCACAACCACCCAATAATCCTGTGTGTGTGTGTGTGTGTGTGTGTGTGTTTCACAGTACGTTGCGGGCCCCTCGAGCGCTGAACTAATTAGGATCCTAATTTGGGTACTTGGTTTTATTGAATGAAATTAAACCAGTTAAATGTTCTAATCCCTGGCAGCGGGAGATTGATTATTCTGTGACCCCTCCCCCTGCGGCTGGAAATGCATCTGGAGTTTGTAAGGTTTCAATCTTTTCTTTCTCTCCCAGCCAGAGAATCCCATTCTGTTTGGGTATTGGAAGGTTATGGCTTTCTAATAAAGTTCTGTGTACTTTTAAACTCTAAAGGTGTGCGCAGGGCAGTGTGTGTGCGTACGCAGGGCAGTGTGTGTGTGTGTGTGTGTGCAGGGCAGTGTGCACTGCAAGACAGGCCCTGGGGATGATGCATCTTTGAAGTGGAACGTAACCTCAGATAGTGCCACATGGGCTGCTACGTTGTCATTTTTATTTACCTAACCCGCCCTGCGTGGCCAGGGAGGGGTCGGGAAACACTGCGAAGCAGTAGGTAGCGAAGTCGTTACAGCAGAGCCACAGCACATAGGAAAAGCAAGGACAAATAAAGACATACATTCATTCATACAGCAGCCGTGAGATCCCCTCATCCCTGACACGTGTAAAGCAAAGGAACACGGCTTGTTTTTAAATCATATCAGCTTTTTTATTTCCATGACATCCCTGGTAGCAATCTTCCCCTAACTCATGTTTTAGATGACGTTCTCTGTTATTATTCGCCGCTCTTAACCCTTTCTGGCTTGGTTTGGTAACCAGCAGATGCTTTGTCCTAATCCACATCCGAAACCTACATCCCCCTTCGTCGTGCCGAGCGGTGACGGTGCACAAGTCACATTGGAAGTTTGTAGTGTCACCTACAGCTAGTTCTAGGCTCGTGGTTGTCAGCCTGTGGCTCCTGTGATTCCGTGGGGTGTCACGGGGAGGGGGGGGGGAATTCCAGAAGACAAATTTGGGAAATGGCAGATATTTTATTTGAGAGCCACTGTTTTACTTTTGCTGTATTCTATTTTTAATAACCAACATTCAGTGAAACGACCTCTAACTATTCTGTAAGAGAAACAGATATTGTAATATTATGAGTGATAGAAAATGTAACTATTAAAAAGGACAAATACACTGTCACAGTGCCCTGTATTTGTAAGGTACAGCAATGTTTTTATATAGTCTGCGGCTCTGAAAGATCCTTTAATCCCTGTAGTGAGTGCTAAGTGCTTTTCTTGTTCTGCAGTGACCTGGGTTAGAGGATTCTGCCGTTTTGAACAGGTTGAAAATCGGCTCGTTATAAATTTGCAGCAAAAGCGTTCTGACCTCCCATCCCCTCACCTCTTTCTCCCCCCACCCCCCTCCGCTCCCAGCTCTCACCCCTTCCCACCTCTTCCCCCTTCCCACCTCTTCCCCTCTCTTGCCAGCGCCAACAGCAGGCACTTTGGTATTCAGGATGTGTTTGACGCGGTCACCCTACTGGCCTAAAGTCCTTTAACTCCTGTGAGATGCTAGGACCACAATAAGCTGCTGGAAAGTGGCGGTGCGGCCTTGTTGCTGCCGCAGGGGCCTGAGACGCATTGCTTGGCAGGTTCTACTTCTTTTTTTTCTTTTCTTCCAGTGGCCATGAAAGGGTCAACCCAACGGGTCACCAATTGTGCCGGACAATGCAAATCTCGGCAGCGGTCACCGTCGCCCAAAGACTTTGCCAGGGCCCGGTATTTTCTTGCTTCCGCTGCCCACGTTTTGATTTCAAGCGGTTTGCAAAGTGTTCGGCTATATATGAATATATATCTAGATATCTCTCCAATGCATAGAAGGGGACACTTATTCTCTACGTTTCAAACGTAGAGAATAAATGTCACTATATATGCATTAGAGTGCCTGCCCCGTTTTTTTTTTCCTCGCCTACGTGTCCTGTTCTCATGCCGTGTGACCAGTCTCCTAATTTATATGTCCTGTATAAACACTACATTCTGCTGAGAAGCTCGCACATCTCGCTTCTTTGTTTTGTGTGGAAGATCTAAAGAAAATAAAAAAAATTATATATATATATCTATATTTACATGGTTTGGATGGACTGTAATAAAGCAATATTTAAATGATGTAAAGCCAATTGATTTTAATACAGAGTGTTTGTTTTTTATAGCATGGGACAAAACGTGTTTTATGTCCAGAAACGGGGTGCAGTCCGATATAAATATTTAGCGCCTGCAGTTTTACACGCAGGGTTTATTAAAGATGGCTGTGATTTTATACATTTCTCAGAACTGCTTCTTCGCTGGTCCGTGGATCTGTGTCCGAATCATTGCAGCTTCTGTCACACACACTCTCTGCAGTAATATGTGTCGTGTATTCCACTGCATGAGCCACACATGTAACAAGCAGTGTACTTTAAGCCAGGGCTGTTCAACTGGCAGCCGGTGGGCCAAATGGGCACCACGGGGGGACCTTGATGGGGGGTGGGGACCAGCGAGGGGCCCTTGAAGGGGGGTGGGGCCCTGCGAGGGGACCTTGATGGGGGGGTGGGGCCCTGCGAGGGGACCTTGATGGGGGGTGGGGCCCTGCGAGGGGACCTTGATGGGGGGTGGGGCCCTGCGAGGGGACCTTGATGGGGGGTGGGGCCCTGCGAGGGGACCTTGATGGGGGGTGGGGCCCTGCGAGGGGACCTTGATGGGGGGTGGGGCCCTGCGAGGGGACCTTGATGGGGGGTGGGGCCCTGCGAGGGGACCTTGATGGGGGGTGGGGCCCTGCGAGGGGACCTTGATGGGGGGTGGGGCCCTGCGAGGGGACCTTGACGGAGGGTGGGGCCCTGCGAGGGGACCTTGACGGGGGGTGGGGCCCAGCGAGGGGACCTTGACGGGGGGTGGGGCCCTGCGAGGGGACCTTGATGGGGGGTGGGGCCCAGCGAGGGGACCTTGATGGGGGGTGGGGCCCAGCGAGGGGACCTCCTGCCAATTTAACTCTAGTTGCTTAGGCAGCTCTGTGCAGCTTTGCACATTGTAACTGACTTGTATGTTCAAAGTAATGTAATATAATATGGTGCAGATGTTAGAAACGATTACAAAATGTTAAAATGGAATGATTTTTACTTCTTTTTTTTAATGTGTCTATAATTACATTACATTACGTTTCTGGCCCTTCTCTTCCTTAAATGTTTTGTGATCTGGTCCCGTTTGGAGAACTAGTGGAAGATCCCTGCTTTAGGGTATGGGCTGCATGCCTAGAAAACTATTAAACATTGTTGGGTTGCAGTTCCACTATCAATGTATATTCCCCTGTTCATCGGTCACGGCGGTGACACGTAAGGGCGGCTCTGCCCATCAGTCCCGAGCAGGGCAGAAAGCGTTTGCAGGTGTGCTATATACGGCTGCTCCTCTCACCTGCAGAGCCCATTTCTGTCCTCGGCAGTGCAGGTTTGTTATTTGGTTGCTCACTCCAGGACTAGAAGGGTAGTTCAGCCGGGCGGATGAGTTTTCTCTCAGCCTCTACTCCGCTGTCGCGTCACGAGACGGCTATCCGCAGGTGGCCACGGTGGACCGCAGAGGCGTTTCAACAGCGCAGCGGGGGATAAACCCCACGTGGAAAAGTGTGCGCATGCACAGTTGCGCTAAAACGCTAGTGCGCTAAACCAGATGCAAGTTGAGAATTGGTAGTGATTGCCAGGGGTTTAACGGAGGCTTGTGGGGACTATATATAGTATCTAGCTAAGAGCAGCAGAGAGCTCTGATGGAGACGAAGTGTATACTGCAGCTATGGAGACCAATACAGCCAAGGGGTCGTTGCCAACTTAGAAGTTGCTGTGTTTTTATGTTATGCAGTACCTCCATGGGACTTACAGAAGAGGGAACATCAACGTTCTCCGTGGTAGCTTTGCATCACAAGAAGCAACAGATCTGTGCAGCATGAGAGGGGAAGGAGTTGTGAAGACTGCCTTTAAAATCTGCAGCAGTTTCGGCTCCCGATCAAATGAATACCTTTTTCCAGTGGATGAAGGACACTGTGTCGCAGACAGTGGAGACGGTACTAGTATTGCAGGCAAATAAGGGACCTTTGAAAAGGATAACATCGCAGACAAGTCTGTACAGACGAGGTTCTTCATTAGAGGAACCGGAGGTACATATAATCTGAGGAGGAGCGTTTGGACTCCTTTTGGATCCAGAAGATACACTGTTTGACATGGAGTTAATAGCGCCGTTAATGAAGGCAGTACGAGAGGCATTGGGATTCTTCTCCCGGGTCCTCCATTTCCAAAGGGGTGGACTGTTGAGAGAGACGCAGACGAAAATATGGTTCCTCTCCATAAGGCATAAGGATATGATGGAACCAGAGAGGATCCAGCCAGACATGGGTTATTTCCCCCCCCCCCCAGAACATTTTATAAGATGTATCCCTTTTCAGCTGAAGGTGCGCAGACTTGGGAGACCACCAAAGGTTAATGCGGAGGTTTACCAGGGGAACGACGCCCGGGAAGATGACGCCATCTCATTGAAAGAAGGAGTGGAGAGGAGACTTGAAACCGTCCTGAGGAAGTCCTTTGTAACAACGGGGGCGGCATGTAAACTTGTAGTTGCCACGGTCTCCGTATCAGGGTTGCAAATATTGATGCGCTGGAAAAGGGGTTCGCTTTGATAAAACTAGCCATAGGTTATGCGGCAGAAGCATCTTTTGACGCAGTTCAACTAACATCAAGATCCATGGCTTTATTAGTAGCCGCTGGGAGAGCCCTATAGTTGAGGCCATAGAAGGTTGGACGCGGCCTCTAAGAATAAGTTATGTATGTTACCCTTCAAAGGGCAATTCCTGTTTGGAAAGAGATGTGGACAATATATAATCTTGTCAAGAGGAAAAAGTTATTTCCTTCCACAGGAGAGGAGATTCAAACACCCCTACTACTCGGGATACTAGCCTGATAAGATCTGGCCTCAGGATGAATTGCAATCGGCCGGGAAGACCTTATTCAAGACAGACTGCTGTCTGTTTCGGGGCTCCAGAGGTAAAAGAGCATAATTTAGAGGAAGACCCTTCTGAAATGAGGCGAGTCCAACAGTTCCCAGTAGGAGGAAGAGTGGCTTCATTCAGGACAGTTTGGGATCCAACGATAATGAAACTGGGGGGTCCTTCAACTTCTTACCACATGGAGTTCTGTTATGGGCCAAAAACAGATGTTTACTATCGAGTCCCTCAAAAAGCAGAGATGAGATGCTTTATAAGGCAAACATTAAGGAATTCACAACAGAACAAGGTGATTGTAAAAGTTCCATAGATGGAAAGGAAAAAAGGTGGATACTCAACACTTTTCCTAGTAAAGACTACCTCTGGGGTGTCCAGAGTGGTCTTGGGTCAATTCATTCCTAAGGGTAACAATTTAAGATGGAGTCCCTAAGATCTATTATACAGACAATACAAAAGGGTTAGCTTCCATAGATCTCAAAGATGCATTTTTACACATAGCTGTGACAAGACCGCATCAAGGGTTAAGATTTGCAGTAGAAAACACTTAAATACAATACAAGCCAGACACAGCCTCACCTTTCGGACCAGCTATGTTCCCCAAGGGCATTTATGAAGGTGCTGATTCCATTGAGCAGAAGCAAGAAAGGATTGAATGAGCCTTTTGGGAAAGATGACGGTTACACTTCAGATAGTAAGATGGACGAGATTTATTGAGGCCATATATTACAGCACAATTTCCTAAGTCACTGGAATGGAGATTCAAAAGACTTGCGACGAGAGATCTCATTGAATCAGGGCACCAGATGAGTGATGATCAACCTATTCCCCGGTACACACACCGTGAGGCTCACTTCCGCGTCTCATTCAGGAATGAGGTTCCTGAAGAAGTCGTACCGACGAAACGCGTTGAATCAGTGTTCATCCATTGCACATTCGCGACGCGGAGTCCTAGCAGCCGGAGACCTTCCTACACAGCCTTTCCGCCCTCAACTTCACTCAGCCGGAAGTGACGTAGATGAGAGCCGAGACGCGGAAGTGAGCCTCACAGTGTGTGTACCGGTGAATAGGTTGAACATCAGTCGGGATTTCGTACCACGAACTGCCAATATGTACTGAATGTGAGTGTACATCTGTATGCTTTTATTGTCATTTGAATACAATTTGAGATATACTGCGCAATTCGTATTTTTTTCATTATTTCCTGGGCATACCAACCAAGGATGGAAAGAAAGGATTACCAAAGGGGTTTACACATGTGGAGTTCCTGAGAGAGGAGTATCTCTGTACTGCTTTAATGAAAAGGAGGAAAGTGTGAGTGGAATATTTTTCACTTATTTAGTATCCATTCGGGTTGAAATCGTACTACACCATGCTGTCTCTGTTGTTTTCTTTCATGACGGTGACGCGAACGCTGGCGCTCCCCTGAACTTTTGAAGAATTTTGGGATCCAACAGACTAAGAGAACAGTCTTTTGAAAAGGGGTTTGAGTATCTTTTCAATTAGCACCTTACACAGGGTGGTGGATTTAATTAATGATAATATATTCACTAATTGATCACAGTTCAAAATATTGTATTTTTGTCACTTTATTATATTATAAATGATATTTTACATTTTAAATTATAGGACACTATTCACTAAGTAAGCGCCGTTACAATGAATTGTTTTTGACTTAGAAATGGCTGATATAGTGAATATTCTGAGATAGCCCGGCCCCAATTATTTAATCTGCAAATTACTCCAACATGTTCTCTGTGTGTCTGTAAAATGTCACTGTGCTTGTCAGTAGTTACGTTTTCGGGCTTGAGTATGACAAGTTGTGGGACGTCCTAAATCCCGAAAGAACCATTAAAATTCCATGTACATTGCTTTGTGCTTCCTCTGCTCTAATACTGTATAGGGCTGAAGGATGACTGGGCCGAGACGTGTCAAGACATGGTTTTACTTTGCAAACCTTCACCTAAATCGAATGGGTTCCATTGATTTTTTATCTACAGTATAGCAATAAAACAGAGTACAGACCATTCCATGGAAGTTAATTGGGAAACGTCGGTGTCGGCGAGTTCTTCGGAGAGAGGCTGCTTGGTACAATCCGCGTGGAAGTCTCTGAACCATCATTCCCCCTCCCTTTTACTGTCAAAATGAGAACATTGCTTCAGACTTCAGCAGAGTGAACATCTTTTGACAAATGAACAGAACTTGAGTTTCTTGTGCGTGATGCGAGACGGAAAAAAAAAAGGATTGGTTTATTCTGGTGGCAGCTCAGGTGGTTTATAAAATACCCTACAGGTCCTGAACATACGTTATGTAAGTTATGGTGGGTAAAAAAAAGAGAGACAGAAACCCTCCATCGTCCAGCAAATCAAGATACTACGTAGTGAGCACATTTAGGTCTCAAGACAGGTCTACAACCCTGCAGTTCCCCCATTATCTCTTGGCCTACAGTGCTTCCACTGCAGCCAAGGATTCTGGGAAGAGATATGCAAATGAGCGCACACTGCTAGCCAGACTGCCACCGAGCTTTACACCTTACTTGGAGAGAGTACACTCCATTTAAACTATCTATTGCCATTATCCTAGATGTGTGTGAACCCTTTGCTGCCGAGGCGTGTCTATAAACAATGCATTGCAGCCGCCTATCACAGCAAATATGGAAAAACGAAGACGACTTTTCCTAAAGAGAGGCTTTTAAATCTGATGATGGGAATAATATGAAGGTTTTGATCATTCCCCTAATTGAGCTTTTTTCCCCCTTCTTTTTTAGGCCTCAGTGTTTCACATACTGTTTTTTACCATTTCCCCAGATATTTCAGACTTTCTTTCTGGCCTCGTCAACGAAGTGTTAAAGAGGGGGGGAAAAAAACCAACACAACTTCCAATCCCACATACTTAAGTGAAATGGTTTGTTTTTTTTAAACAATATTTAATAGCTGTGAATATGCATCCCTCTATTTACCTCCATGCAAGGAACCGTACGTTCTGTGCCCGTGTGGGTTTAAATGTAAATGTCAAAAAACAATATTTCAAAAGCACTTTGTTTATTGACTTGTATGTTATTTGTTCAGCCGGGGGGGTGGGGGGGGGGGGGGGGGCCTGTGACGCAGTTGCATTGTGTGTTCTCCCATGAGAGATGGGGTTAAAATTGTCGCGGTGTTGCTTTTAACCCTTTTGATGCCAGAGGGGTGGCTTACATGCCAGTATCCAGAATCCTTTTCTGCTGTTTTTCCAGGTCGGCGGCATCTCCACCCCTCCCTAAGAATCCACGTCAACATGGCCGCCCGACGTCAAATGGCGCCGAGGCATTGCCATGACAACGGGGCGCTACGTGACGCCCAGTTGCCTTGGCGCTTTTAGGCGTCCCGTCGTCATGGCAAGGTGCGCCATTGGGAGTTGCGGAGCTATGCTGACTGCACCGTGCAGGGAGAGAGGATGCCGCCGGTAAGAGAAATACAAACAGTAGGGCCCTGCTTTACGGCATTCCGCTCGTACAGTGGTACCGGGAAGGGGGCCGCTATGTCTGCTCATGCGCAGAACGGGGGCTGCCCAGGTCGCGCTTGCGCAGAATGGTGGCCATGCATAGAACGGAGGTTGCGCATGTGCAGAAGGGGAAATTGCCAGTCTGCGCATGCGCAGATGCCGAAAATCGCCGGTTTCGTTTTCCGGGCGATTTTCGCTTTGCGGCGGGACCATAGAATCGAACCCGCCGCATTACTGTGGCCGCCTGTATATAAAATAAATAAATGTAAAAACATTTCTCGTAAAAAGTCCCTGGTTTCGACTTCAATAGCAGGTGGCAACCCTGCGCATTAACGCTGCCGTTCAAACTGCCGGTTTTTTTAAAAAAAAAATTTGTTTCAATTTTTTTTATTGTTTTGTAGAGACATAACAAATATATAGCCGTTTTTTTTAAGTGTTGTTTTTTTTACTTGAATAGTTAAATGTGTGTAACACCAACTTACCTACTAAAGATCAAAGCTGCAGGTTAACCCATTCTCCTTTGATTGATCAGTGAAGATTGGTGACGTCATTACAAGTTGGGGGGCAACTATTGCTTCATTTCTCTCTCTCTCTCTCTCTCTCTCTCTCGCAGCTTTAAGTGTATTTTTTTTTTTTATTATTATTTTATTTGTGTTATTTTATTATCACATGTATCACTGCTGTGAAGCGCTATGTGTATAGTTAACGCCATATACACTGTTATCATAAACATATGACGTCACCTCTCCCTCCCCCCCCCGTGACACAGCAACTGCTGTCCTCTCAACCTAGCCTCCCCTCAGGAGCAGCTGCAACCCTACTCCGCCTGACCGCCGACGGACATCTGCGCTCGCCAATCGGAGGAAGCCATTTGGATGCGGGGGCGGGCGCATCGGGTTAAGCTCGCCAATGGGCATCGCGTGGTGCGCTGTGACGTCAGAGGCCCGGTCAGTAGCGAAGCCTGTGCTGGTTCCGGTGAGAGGTTCGCGGAGATTCAGGTAACCGACCGGGGCGTGCTCAGCCTGTCCTGTATCATTTAACCCGTTCTGCCCCTATCCCGGGTCTGTCCTGTATCATTTAACCCGTTCTGTCCCTATCCCGGGTCTGTCCTGTATCCCTTAACCCGTTCTGTCCCTATCTCGGGTCTGTCCTGTATCCCTTAACCCCTTCTGTCCCTATCCCGGGTCTGTCCTGTATCCCTTAACCCCTTCTGTCCCTATCCCGGGTCTGTCCTGTATCCCTTAACCCGTTCTGTCCCTACCTCGGGTCTGTCCTGTATCCCTTAACCCCTTCTGTCCCTATCTCGGGTCTGTCCTGTATCCCTTAACCCGTCCTGTCCCGGGTCTGTCCTGTATCCCTTAACCCCTTCTGTCCCTATCTCGGGTCTGTCCTGTATCCCTTAACCCCTTCTGTCCCTATCCCGGGCCTGTCCTGTATCCCTTAACTCGTTCTGCCCCTGGCCTGTCCTGTATCCCTTAACCCATTCTGTCCCTATCCTGGGCCTGTCCTGTATCCCTTAACCCGTCCTGTCCCTATCTCGGGTCTGTCCTGTATCCCTTAACCCATTCTGTCCCTATCACTGGACCCTTTCTTGTCTCCACCTGATGGCACCTAGATCCTGTCCTGCATCTGGCCAATTTATATGTCCTGGGTCACCTCCAAGCCCTTTCTGCCCTTTCCGCCCTCTCCTTAAACAGTGCACTTATTAGATAGGTGGCCTTTTGGTAATCTCGCTAGAGGTTGTACTGATACTGTGATTGGGGAAAACCTGATGCTATAGTCCACTCCAATTTAACAAACCCTGCCAGACCCCCTGTGATGTACAATTTATTTATAGCAATTCATAATTAAACGTAGACCATGGGCAACGGCCCCCAGCAGGCCAGGTGTTCAGGATATCCTGAAAACCTGCCCGGTTGGTGGCCCTTGAGGACTGGAGTTGCCCACCCCTGCATTAGACTCTGCATCACTGAACATGTGATAACCACACGTGATGGTAACCCAACGTCTGCATGTGGCCCTTTGAATACACGGCTACTTGACCATATTGATGAGGGGACTTGAGATATGACTGGAGGTAGCATCTCCCTTCCTGCGCTCTGACGTTCTGATTTAATATATCGGACTCTCAATTAGTTTCTTGCAGCCGATACCCAGCAGTGACAGTGCAGGAGTCGAATCCCTGCCCTCCCCGAGGCTGGATTTCTGCTAACCTATGAATGATATTCTCCTCTGCAGAATGTCGTCCGGAGCTTTGTTTCCCAGCCTGGTACCAGGCTCCCGCGGTTCTTCTAGCAAGTACCTAGTGGAGTTTCGGGCCGGGAAGATGTCCCTGAAAGCCAGCACAGTGACGCCGGACAAACGGAAAGGTCTCGTTTACATCCAGCAAACCGACGACTCCCTCATTCACTTCTGCTGGAAGGACCGGACTTCGGGTAATGTCGAAGATGTAAGTGAAGTTCTCACTTTAGCTTCTTTCTATCCCCGGGAGGGACCCACAATGCATTGGGGCGGGCAACCTCTGCAGTGGAGGCCTTTTCTCTCACACAAAAGCCTTTTCAGACCAGGTGAAGGAACTTCAACCACAGCCAATTATATTGCGCTTTTAATACCAGGGGTCGTCTTTTCCAAATGCTTTCTCTCCTGAGAGCTACTGATTTAAGACTCTAGCTGTGCATAGCCAGTGTGCATTCAACCAACCGCCATTGTGTACCAGTTACCGTGCCTCCGTATGGGCAATCAATAACGTCTTTGTCCCTCACCTAACAAGCCTTGGGATTGACGCACACTTTAGACAAGGGATGGGCAACTCCAGTCCTCAAGGGCCACCAGCAGGTCAGGTTTTCAGGATATCCCTGCTTCAGCACAGGGCCACTGATTGAGTCACCGTTGCCAAAGCAGGGATATCCTGACCTGTTGGGGGGGGTGTTAAGGACTGGAGTTAGACGGACCCCAAACCCAGAGAAATTAGCTCACAGTGTTGGTATTGCAAAGACAAACACATTGCTCGTTGTATTTCTCCCCTCTGTAGGATCTGATCATATTCCCAGATGACTGCGAGTTTAAGAGGGTGGCACAGTGCACCACGGGCCGTGTATACGTCCTGAAATTCAAGGCCGGGTCCAAGAGGCTCTTCTTCTGGATGCAGGTCTGTGACGGATCTTATATGTTACTGTTCTTCTACACGCCTGTATTATCTTTTTGTTATAGCAGGTTGGAAGTACAATGATATGTATATCTTTATATGGTGCCTACTTAGTGTGCAGTGTAGTGTACTCAGCGCTTCAAAAGAGACAATACAGTAAAGGGAATTATAGTACAATAGGAAAGGAAATCCCTGTCCCGGAGAGCTTACAATCTAAGTGGTATGTTGGGAGACTTGGAGACAGCAGGTGAGGGAATAAGTTCAGTAGATGGCAGGGCTTGGCAGAAGTGACTGTGGAAAAATACCCATGAGTCCAGGCTATTGGAACCCTTCATTTTAAGAGCTGGGTTTTCAGGTTTGTCTTGGTGGTGAGAGAAGGTGCTTGGCGTGTGCTGAGTGTGAGGGAGTCCCACAGGAAAGGGGTAAAGGTTTAAGGTGAGAGAGAGCAGTAGAGGTGAAAGGGATGGAGGGGAGACAGTTATGGGCAGAGCGCAGGAGACGAGCAGTGACATAACGAGAGATCAGAGCTGATATGTAGGGAGGAGCAGATGAGTGGAGAGCCATTCAGGTAAGGAGGAGAACTTTGTGTTTAAACATTTATCTGTGAGGCTTAAAGTATCTTCGGCCTGTTGTTGAACTTTTTTCCCGTTCCCCCGCACTGCATCCCTAAATACACATTCGTGCATAAAGGAGCGTGAAGATTAAAAACAAGTCCATGCTTTTATTTCAGGCCAGTAATCATTACTTGGTCTTCCTACATACAATAGCTGTATCATACACTTGGGATTGCATTCATCACCTCATGCAGACAGATGTCTCCTTTCCTCTATTGCTTCATATTGGGATCTCGACACACTTCTAATTTTCAGATTCCTGAAGAAGCTCCATTTATTCCCCAACACAAAATATTGTTTCTGTACGAAGACCGCAAGTTATGAGTATCGGCAAAACAAAGGCCTGCACGTTATCGTGTTTCCCCCCCCCCCTGTTTTTTGTGGATGTTTATGCTGTTTTTAGTCTGCAAATCTACATTGTACAATTATCAAACATAGCTGCATTTTTTTTATTTTAAAGTCCTGGTTTGAAGCCGGTTTATAAATGTCCCTTCCTTTCTTCCTTTGGCGTTGGGGTGAATGTTATATATATTTTTTGCGTATACTTAGACTTCCTATGGTTTTGACCCTGAATATCAGAAGGCCCTTGTATCTCCTTTGCTACCCGAGGGGTCAGATGCCGTGTTTTGGAGGTGGTAAAGAACAGATGGAGTGGGGGAGAGTAGCTGGTGAGAGGGAAAGATTCACTTCCTGTGGGCTCTGTTCACCCTTCTCCGCATTCACAGGAGCCCAAGACTGAGAAGGACGAGGAGCATTGTCGCAAGGTCAACGAATATCTGAACAATCCCCCCATGCCTGGCGCACTCGGGGGCACTGGTAGCGGTGGCCACGAACTCTCTGCCCTGGGAGGTGAGACTTCGGTGCCCTAGCACTTAGTAACTGGCCTCCCTGTCCCTCTGCAGTTCCCTGTGCTCAGAGTGGATGGTAAGAGGTCTGGCTGCAGACGGTAGTAGCCTTACCGAGGATATGTAAATAACATTGAAGGTTTAACATCATGTCAATATGTTCCTCTCCATCTTCTAGTTACAGCTTCTTAAACATACACTGCTGCTGTGAATAAACCCCAAGGGGCTTTCTCAAGGTCAAGCAGTAGTTGGGGTTCTCCTCGCCCCTGTGCGGATTCTTTCCTCTCCCCTTTATCTATTCAGCTTTTTCTTTGAGCGACAGGCAGATTGTTGGCTGACAAATGGCACCGTTTTCAAGTGTGCTGTTTACGCCTGGCTGACTCTCCTTCTTTTTGTTTTCTAGGAGAAGGCGGACTGCAAAGCCTGCTGGGAAACATGAGCCACAACCAGCTGATGCAGCTCATCGGACCCACCGGTCTCGGAGGACTTGGTAATGTGCCGTTTAAACTCTGCTGCTCACAAAACAAACATCCAGAAGTCTCCCCAAACGCTTCGTAAGGCAGAAAGAGACAGCCACCCCCTCAGCGGGCCTCAGGAGGCTTCTGCTGTCTCCCAATTCACCCGACAAGCCTTGGAGAGGCTAAGTTTGTGTAAACCAACACAAAAAGCTTTTTTTAAATAATGGCCACTTGGCTCAGGCGGTCTCTCTCTTTATTTCACTCCTTAATGCAGTATTCGTCTACCGGCGTTCCTAGGAGATCTTTGGTTCCGCTGGCACCTTAAAGGGGTTCCTGCAATTTTCAGATCATTTGAAAACTGTAACACAAAAAGAAGAATTTACAATGCGTCTGATCTCAGACGCGCTATTAGAGAGAGTTGGGGTTCCTTACAATGCATCTGATCTCAGACGCGCTATTAGAGAGGGTTGGGGTTCCTTACAATGCATCTGATCTCAGACGCGCTATTAGGGAGGGTTGGGGTTCCTTGCAATGTATCTGATCTCAGACGCGCTATTAGAGAGGGTTGGGGTTCCCCAGAATTACCATATAATTATAGGGTACATTTTAAACAAAAAGCCTTTGGAATCCACTCTCTTAATGACTTATTTTTTCTAACAGTTGATGTCTGTTCCGGGTATTTGGAAGGCCCTTTGTTGTATGTGTTCGCTGTCTCTGGCCTCAGACATGTTTGGTTCCCTGTTCTTTGCCTATTTAAACCTCTCACAGCAACCTGGTGTACTGTATGAGTGTGCTGAGTAGGTGTCAGTGCTGTACTAGGCGGGCAGGACTTGACAAACTGTCTCCTCTCCCACAGGTGGGCTCGGAGCTCTTACAGGCCCAGGACTGGCCAGTTTGCTGGGCAGTGGGGGTCCCCCAACAAGCAGCTCTTCCTCCAGGTAAGCACTTCACACAGGGGCGTCATGGCGTTCACCTCTTCAGCGCTGCCTGATTTCAGCAACACATTGCAGGCGAGCAGAGTATAACATTGCACGTGGACACGTACACTGACATGTTCTGTTCACGCCTGTGCCGAGGCTGGAAAGTGACCTGCTGGGTCTTCCCGCCCAGAGCCTGAATATGTACAGCTTCAGCGTGAAGTGACCAGAACCAGGGGGGGGGGGGGCGGGGGACCAGGGGGTGTTAGAAATTAAACTCCCTCACTGGCAGAGAAGTGGTTAATAACGTGGTAAAACACCAGTTTGGAAGGTTTGACAAATACATACAAGGTAAGGCTTATTCTGTAGTAACTGAACTCCTGCAGTGCCTCGCCAGTAACATGTGACACATGAAGGTTTCCAAAAAGGCCTGCGTGGCGGGATTGCACTTACAGCGACTGTATTCCTTCCAGCTCCCGAAGTCAGTCAGCGGCCGTCACGCCGGCGTCCACGGCGTCTTCCACCACGCGCACCACCACGGCAGCACCTGTTGCTCCGGTCGCAGCACCAGCCGCGACCCCCAGCCCGGTGGTCAGCTCCGGCAACGGAACCAGCGCGGCAACAAGCCCCACCCAGCCCATCCAGCTGAGCGATCTGCAGAACATCCTGGCCACCATGAATGTGCCGGCCACGGGAGAAGGAGGCCCGCTAGGTACTCTGCACCATCGCCCGGTTTTTAAGCCGCAATCCCACATGGTCGCCCCACTGAACGTCTTAGGGGCCTCTGAATGGGGAAGGGTTTGTCAAAGTGTTTCCTTTCCCCTTATCTCACCCTGTCCTTATCAGAGAGCCAAATACAGATAAGGGGAGGGAAAGACTGTTTGTACAAGCGTTCGCTGATCACACAGTGACCTCACACAGTGACCTCACACAGTGACATCACACAGAAGGGGGCAGCCGGAGGAAATCACTCTCCTCCCAAGTGTCACTTTATTAAATACATTAAATATACTTCTAAGTGTCCGATTTGGGTGGGAAAAAAGGTATAAATTACCCAGACGAGACTGTTAAACATGTCGCTGGAATTGGTTCCCTTTGGTCTTGGAAGTAATTGCCCCTTTTATTTAAAGGGGAATCTTGTGATTTGGTTAATAATTTCCCTTTTGTCAACCAGATCTGACGCATAAGTATTTCTTAAATAATTTTCCAAGTACCTGTTGAGCTGCGACTTGGGAGAGGGTTTCAGTTCCTCCGGCTGCTCTGTGTCACGGTGTGTTCAGCGATGTGCTTACACAGCCAGTCCCGTCCCCCCATCCCCTCTACCAATCCCATCCCCTCTACCAATCCCATCCCCTCTACCAATCCCATCCCCTCTACCAATCCCATCCCCTCTACCTATCCCATCCCCTCTACCTATCCAATCCCCTCTACCTATCCCATCCCCTCTACCTATCCCATCCCCTCTACCTATCCCATCCCCTCTACCAATCCCATCCCCTCTACCAATCCCATCCCCTCTACCAATCCCATCCCCTCTACCTATCCCATCCCCTCTACCAATCCCATCCCCTCTACCAATCCCATCCCCTCTACCAATCCCATCCCCTCTACCTATCCCATCCCCTCTACCTATCCCATCCCCTCTACCTATCCCATCCCCTCTACCAATCCCATCCCCTCTACCAATCCCATCCCCTCTACCTATCCCATCCCCTCTACCTATCCCATCCCCTCTACCAATCCCATCCCCTCTACCAATCCCATCCCCTCTACCAATCCCATCCCCTCTACCAATCCCATCCCCTCTACCAATCCCATCCCCTCTACCAATCCCATCCCCTCTACCAATCCCATCCCCTCTACCAATCCCATCCCCTCTACCTATCCCATCCCCTCTACCTATCCCATCCCCTCTACCAATCCCATCCCCTCTAGCTATCCCATCCCCTCTAGCTATCCCATCCCCTCTACCCATCCCATCCCCTCTACCAATCCCATCCCCTCTACCAATCCCCTTCTCTGATCGGGACAGAGACAGAAGGGTAACACTTCACTTTTCAGAGGCCCTGAAGAACTGGAATTGGTCATTCATATCCCCAAAAAGTGCAAGCGGACAAATGTTTGCTCTCGGCATGATTAGATTTCAGGGAAGCTAATTACAAAAAGTTGTATTCTGGCCGGTTACATGGGTGTGCGCCTGTACCCCTGAAGCTGCAAGAGGGGTCCGCAAATTGTAATGTTGCTGACCGTGGCGCATTAGAGCGGTTCTGCTGTGTCATTATCACTTTATTTACCTGTAATGGCGGATGGGAAGCTCCGTGGTCCCTGCGCGCACCACTTTCAGTGCTTCGCAACGCGTTGCATGACCCACGTGCGCAAAAATATCTGACACTTGGTTCTTAGGGGGGTGGGCGATGTGCGAGAGAGCGCCTAAAAGTCTTGGCGCGACCTCTGTTCATTATCAGCCGGATGTCTAAGTCAAACTCGTCAGCAGCCTTCTCATTTCCTGCCCAATTTGGCTAACGAGGAGATGGCTTTGGGCCAAGCGCGTGAACAATGCCACAGATGGCCACGGAGTGAATGAGGGCGGCAGAGCTGGGCAGCCCCCTACTTAGTCATTTTCATCATATTTCGCTTACCGTGCCAGCCTCATTACAGTGCATGCCACAGGCGTGTCACCTACGGGCAGCTGAGTGACTACAATGCTCTGCATGCCACAGGTGTGTCACGGTTAACCCCTTGATTCTAATTCCTGTAACAATCCAGCAGACCTATCTGGCAGTGCTGTGTGATTGATACTTTCTGTACCGGAATCTGACACCTATAGTTGATGTCATTCTGTTTTTGGAAGGGTTCTGCTTCTCATAAGAGAAATGCTGTCCTATGTCCATTGATATTTAAAGGAAAGCAAGGTGCTTTTATAGGTGCGCACACGCCTTGTTTCTTTAATGTGTTTGCTTTGCGTTCAATGGTACGGATTAGAATTGGGACATTTAGAGACGTTACCCGTTCCTGTGCTGATAGTACAAAGTATCAGTGTTTTGTGGCTGTAGTTAATACTTTTTTCCAATGTATTGTTTTGTACAAGTGGACCTGGCGAGCGTCCTCACCCCCGAAATTATGGCTCCCATTCTGGCTAATGCCGAAGTCCAGGAGCGGCTGATGCCGTACTTACCGTCGGGGGAATCCCTGCCACAGACGGCCGACGAGATCCAGAACACACTAACCTCCCCGCAGTTTCAGCAGGTAGGTCACACTGGGGCCCCGGCCTTCACATAGCAGCAGGGAATGTGTGTGTCTGCGTGTGTGTCTCTCTCTGTCACAGCACTCTCACTGGGAAACAGAGCTAACCCGTTCATTGCCAGTTCCTCCCCGATGCATTGCTGGCAGAGCAGAGGATACATCCCCAGTATGTCCCAGGCTGCTCCCATCACAGAAAGCTTCTCAGAAATCGTCTTTTGGGGGACACTTGCATCCTTTAAAAGATTTTTCAAATATTGGGGTTACCCTGCGCATGAGATCTCGCTCACCCCTTCTCACTCATGCAGCACACACTCCTCCTGACATGAACACACACTTCACGCTCACTTACTCGCTTGTCACACTTCATACCCCCACCCTCACAGCGCACGCACACCAGACCATATGTTTGCGAATTGTGCAGTCTGATTAAAAAAGGTGAACGCTTGGACTGTCACTTATCTGAAGCAGAGGCTTCCTCCTGATGTTCTGGGAAGTCCGTTTCTTAAATCTTTGTATTTAGAGGGGTGGGGGGATGTCTGCGTGCTCGCTCGCTCATACGGTCGCGCTCACTGTATCTTCGTGACGTCCCGGCTGCTTACTTACTGTGTTAGCGAGCTGTATGTATGTACGTTTGCTCGCTTTGTGTCGTCCCGGCTGCTGACTCGCTGTTTCCCGTGTTCAGGCATTGAGTATGTTCAGCGCTGCATTGGCGTCAGGGCAGCTCGGGCCGCTGATGAGTCAGTTTGGTTTGCCAACGGAGGCAGTGGATGCGGCAAATAAAGGCGGTAAGTAGCCCCACCGTACTCTCTCCGCGTCCTTGTAAACATGAGGGATTGGTGTAACTGTGGCATATCTTGTCACTTACACTATTCTTATTCACCATTATCCTAGTGAAATGTCTATTACGTGGAGGTTGTGATAGTCAACCCAGGTGTGGGAAGTAATCGTGCGCCTCGCGTCCCTGTGCCGCACCTCGCGTCCCTGTGCGCCTCGTGTCCCTGTGCCGCACCTCGCGTCCCTGTGCCGCACCTCGCGTCCCTGTGCGCCTCGCATCTGTGCGCCTCGCGTCCCTGTGCCGCACCTCGCGTCCCTGTGCGCCTCGCGTCCCTGTGCCGCACCTCACATCCCTGTGCCGCACCTTGCGTCCCTGTGCCGCACCTCACATCCCTGTGCCGCACCTCACATCCCTGTGCCGCACCTTGCGTCCCTGTGCGCCTCGCGTCCCTGTGCCGCACCTCACATCCCTGTCCTCTTGCAGCCTCAGCGCCAAATAGCAAAAAAGGTTTTTGTTTTTTTTAGCAAGAAACTAAATGCGGAGCGATGACTAATTAAATGGATGCACTTCAGCCTCTGATTGGATCATTGTGAATGAAGGAGCCATGGTTTCCGCCCTGAACACTCCTGGCTAGAGCCGGAGATTATGCTCCCCAGCGGCACTGCAGGTCCTCCGACACTAAGGGCCCAGGTCACAGGACCGCTGCTATCCACGTGAATGGCCGTTTTCTCTGCAGCTTTACTGGAAATGGCACTATTGCAAATAATTCAATAAGGCCCCGAGTTAAATCTGCATTGTTTCGGGTGGGGGTGGGGGTGGGGGCTGCTCTGAAGCAGCCGTCTGTTTGCCTTTTATTTATTTTTTTACTTTAATCTCTTCTCTTTCCAACGGTGTTTGTATTTTAAATATTCAGTGTTTTGGTCAGATGTTTTGGCAATATTAAGTGTCCGGGTAGTTTAAAATGTCACCCTCCCCAGTGTGGTTTATTCAACAGACGCTAGAGCCGGGGAGGCCAACTCCAGTCCTCAAAGGCCACCAACAGGGCAGGTTTTAAGGATCTCGCTGCTTCAGCACAGTGTGCCACTGATTGAGCTGCCTGTGCTGAAGCAGCGAGATCCTGAAACTTGTGGCCCTTGGTCAGTCCTGCTCTAGATTAAGAAAGTAATGTTTCTTTAGCAGGACATGCTTAAGGAGCAAGAGGGTAACACTATGATGTTGCACTGTATAGGCTTTGGGGGTGGGGATTGCTGCTTCGACATGTTTGTAGGATGGTATGTGTTGGATGAGTCGCTCCTCTCCTGGTAACACCCGGTCCCCGCTAATCTTGTGCTGTTATTTTCAGATATTGAAGCTTTTGCCAAAGCCATGCAGAGCAGCTCCACTCAAAAGGAGAGAGACTCCAAGGAGAAGAAGGAAGAGGAGGAGGATATGAGTTTAGATTAAGCCTCGCGCTGCTCTCGTGTGGAACGGAACCTGCAATGGTTCAAGCTCTGCTCTTCTCACGTATGTTAATTCTCAATGTGGAATAAATGTTTCTCCACCTGCAACAAACCTTGTTTCCTTGTGCTGAGGATCGTATGTAGGCAACACACTGCGGTACACACTATTGTCCATTCAAACACAACTCTTCCATCCAACGCTGGGCCTCGTATAGTATAATAGTAACATTTCAGTGTATTGCTGTACGGATCAAATACATTGATTAGGGAGGTTACGCGGCTATACGCAGGGAGGTTACGCTGCTATACGCAGGGAGGTTACGCGGCTATACGCAGGGAGGTTACGCGGGTATACGCAGGGAGGTTACGCGGCTATACGCAGATAGCAGTAATTATTACCTCGGTGCAATGAAGACAGACCAGAAATGACTGAAGATTGTTTTATTTTGGAGACACAGTGTGTACCATTAATTTATAAGTCCCCCATCTGGATACTAATCACACACAGGGCATGTTACATTTAAGAACGATAAATCAGACATCGTAATCTATTTTTATATGAATGTACCCCATCGTATAAAAAGAAACGTAAGAACAACATAAGTTAGAAATAGAATTTTACCTCTGAAAGTTGCCAGCGGGTGGTGGTGTGTATGTAAATACTTATGCACATGCATATATACACAGACGTATTTTAATGTGTAAGTGCACAAGTGAATTCAGTGACTGGAATAGATTTAAATATATATATATTTATATAAAAAAAAATCAAGCTCTACTACCACAGTAAGAATTTTAAACATGGGAGGGGGAGATAAAACAAGTACAAGATAATAAATATATTTTCACAAGAACATTACCATCCCTAAAAAAATAAATGTTCTTTAGACCCTGGTCTGCAGGAGGGGCTCCCGACACGGTTACAAGCCCCTCTGGCAGGGGAGGGGTTAAGGATGACAGTGTAAAATCCATTGGAGTTTAACATTATTGCTGTTTTAAGTGAAATTCAAGATAGTCCAAAGAGCACTTCAGGGGTTATGTCATTGCAAGACTCGAGCACGGAGCAAAGGCTATTTGTTACCTGAGCGCTTTCGCTAGCATAGATGAGCTCAGCTGGAGATCAACCAAAGATCCTGAAGGGTTAATCAAGTAGAGGCCTCCAGAGGCAGTGAATGGGTTAACAGCGGCCATAGGCACCATTCTGTACAATGACCTGAACAAGAAGCGTGTTTATTGGGGGCTGAGAACTGGTGTTTTACTGTAAAATGAAGAAGCTTTTAGGCAACGGAAGTTGAGACATTTTGTAAGCAATTTAAAGGGCGGAACAAAAAGTGACGCGGCCCCCGTTCTCTGTTCTTATCCAACGTGATGTGGGGGCCAAGAATAATCAGGGCGTGTAGCCCAAAAATGTTAAATATCTGGTTTTAGACACTGTCCCCCAAAAATAGGAGTCTGCAATAAAATGAGGATCAGGCTAGTACTGATTTAAAACCTGCACGGAATTTCCCTGTTTAAACTACAAAGACCAGCATTTGCTGAAAACCAGACAGACCAATCCATGGTTGGTGTGTTTTAACCCCCGGGGTTCTCAAGACCCCCTCCACCAACAGGTCAGGTTTTAAGGATATCCCTGCGTCAGTCAGCACAGGCTGTGCCGTCTGAGCCACCTGTGCTGAAGCAGAGTTATTCTGTAAACCTGACCTGTTAGGTGGAGTGGGTCTTGAAGAGTGGCATTGAACCCATGTTTTAAGACCTTCGGTGCCAGAAGTTCAATTTAAAAGTATAACCGGTTTAAAATTTAAAAGTATAACATTTGCCCTTTTAAGTTTTGCATTAAAATGATATCCGAACAGTTGCCTTCCACCTGCGATCTCGGGAAGAGGGGCGTGTGACATCTCGGGAAGAGGGGCGTGTGACATCTCGGGAAGAGGGGCGTGTGACATCTCGGGAAGAGGGGCGTGTGACATCTCGGGAAGAGGGGCGTGTGACATCTCGGGAAGAGGGGCGTGTGACATCTCGGGAAGAGGGGCGTGTGACATCTCGGGAAGAGGGGCGTGTGACATCTCGGGAAGAGGGGCGTGTGACATCTCGGGAAGAGGGGCGTGTGACATCTCGGGAAGAGGGGCGTGTGACATCTCGGGAAGAGGGGCGTGTGACATCTCGGGAAGAGGGGCGTGTGACATCTCGGGAAGAGGGGCGTGTGACATCTCGGGAAGAGGGGCGTGTGACATCTCGGGAAGAGGGGCGTGTGACATCGGATAGGATGAGTTCCCCATTCCCCCTCCCCCTTTTCTTCTTTCAGCCGGAGGAAGGTTCAAAAAAAAAAAAAAAAAAAAAAAAAGATTTGCCGTTTCAAAGGAAATTGTTAAAACAAATTAAAAAATAAAAATCGTCCAAAATGTTCTTTCACTTTAATTGTTTCTCCCATAGGGCCAAATCTCCCACTGAATAAAGGCAGTGCGTGTCGGTGTGTACAGTGGGACTGGTATTTTAACCCTTTCAGTGCTGAATGGATGCTCCATGCATATCCCCTTCAGCAATAAAGGGATCAATTCAAGCAACCATATGAAAGTTTTCAAGCACCCATATTGCTAGGTGAGCTTAAGGGGGTCCCCCTATAACCTCACCCAGTACTGGCACATTCTAGCGCGGCCCGACCCCCTATAGGGGCCTGTGGGTTGCAGCCGGAGCCGGGCGGCCGTATTGCAGTGTCCTGCCCCCGGCGTTGGCATCACGGAGCCGGGCAGAGGTTGGTCCCCGCGGAGCCCGTGAAGGTTCCGGATTTGGAGACGTCGACGACGTTCCGGTTAACAACGAGGTTCCTCATGCAGCCCACGTAGAACGAGGAAGGGGAGGACGTGTACCCCGCCACACGGGTGCTCTCTGGGAAGAGGAGAACCGGGGGGTTAGGGTTACAGTATAATGTATTGCAGGCCTCTCCGGCAGCAAATGGGTTAATATGGAGGCGTTATCATTTCACAAACTCCCGCCCATAACACCGACGTAGCGCCGTACGGCGCCTAGCTAGCGTCAGCACTTAGAGATGGCGCGAAATACATACACAGCATTTATCTGCCAATAAAATAGTTAGTAAAAATAACTTTTATATAAAAATACATTAACATTTTGGCTCTTTTGCAAGTGCATGCGCAAATAGATCGACACACACGCACACACTGTGTGTGTGTCCGAGTGACTTTTTTCTTATCTTGTTACATACAATGGATCTGTAGCATACAGTATAATATGCAGCACGTGCAATACTCACCAGGAACTCCGCCCACATACAGGGTCTCCCTGCCCCGGAGGGAGACGGGCGAGTTTGCTCCCACTGTGTGATTTCCCTCCGTGTCCAAGTCCAGCTGGATCACATTGTGAACTTTGGTGACTGAGAGGTGAAAAGAAAAATTACAGGAGATTGAGTCCTTGGTCTCCGATTTAAAAGGGTGACAACTAAAATATTGACCGCCCGCGTCATGAGACAACCAAACTACTGACCGCCCGCGTCATGGGACAACCAAACTACTGACCGCCCGTGTCATGGGACAACCAAACTACTGACCGCCTGCGTCATGGGACAACCAAACTACTGACCGCCCGCGTCATGGGACAACCAAACTACTGACCGGCAGTGTCATGTGACAACCAAACTACTGACCGGCAGCGTCATGCGACATCCAAAATACTGACCGCCCGCGTCATGCAATAACCAAACTTCTGACCGGCAGCATCATGGACTCTTATTCTATTAAAATCTATTAAAGCATAATTTCCAAATACTTTGATTATAGGTTCTCCTTATATAACGCTGACAATGTGCACAGCGGCACATAGAAGTTTTGCAGACACAGTCAGTGCCCCGTGGAGCTTACAATCTATGTTTTTGGTGCGTGAGGCACAGGGAGATAAAGTGACTCGCCCAAGGTCACAAGGAGCCGACACCGGGAATTTAACCAAATAAATTAAAAAAGTTTACAAAATCATTAAAAAAAATAATTATGCTTGTATATTTAAAAAAAAATTCTTTCACAAAATGGCATCATTAGTTTGATTTGATCTTTTACACACGCACGGTCCTGTTCACTTTCATCATAGGAGAGACTGGACCCTTTAAACAGAGGTTCTGATACATTTCCATAGGTCAGGCCCCAGCACCACTACTTCGCCAACTACTAAGGCCGCGCTTATAGTGCCGGTGACGCCGCCCGAAAAGAAATACATTGCCGCCGCCGCCGCGACAAAGCGACGTTGCGGAAACTGGAAGCCGGCAAAATTTGATTTTTCAAGGGCTGTCGCGTCACGTGACGGCCCTTGAACAAATCAAATTGCCGGAATCCTGCGACCCCTCCGTCCGGCGAAACATAACTTTCGCCGGTGGCGACGGGTGACGTCACCCGCCTTGTCGCCGTCGCCAACGACGGCCCTATAGACACGGCCTCAGACCCTGGAACTTTATGTAGGGATCGTCCTGCAGTAGACTGATGGGAATTTTAAAACGCTTCAGGGGCCAAAACGAAAATCTTCGGCAGAACCGGAGTTTGAGAAGCGCAGCCCACGGTGCGAGGGGCATGTCCGATTCATACTGACCAGTGATTGTGTGCCACTGCCCGTCACACAGGGGTCGCTGGGCTGTCACCGACGTGGCGTATTCACCGGCTCCCACATTCACAGTCACCGTGACCTGGTGTAAAACGTAGACGGGAGTGAGAGGACGGGCATCGTGTTAACGTATTCAATCCTTAACCGGGAGGGAAGGAGAATCGGACCGTACCTTCTCATCAGCCATGGAGAGGGTGACGTAATGACCGCCCTCCGTACCCATGTGGAAAAGGAGTCCGGCGGGACGCAGTGGCCGGAGCTCCAACTTCAGCTCCAGATCCTGGCCGACCTCCACCAAGTCCTCTGAGAAGACAAAGTGTCAGGGGAGTGAGATGTACACGTGTTATATGCAGGATATGTATCTGTGTATAACCTGGACAATGTGTTATATTCAGAAAGTGCCTCCGTGTATATACCCAGAACAATATACGCGTGTTATATGCAGTAAAACCACAGATCTGCTTCTGTACCTAAGCGCAGAAATCCCCCATCAGCAGAGAAGAAGAAGCCGGGTTCTGTGGGCCCCTCGTAGCACGATGTGACCCCAAAGACTCCGTCAGGGGAGCCAAGGGGTTTCCCATCTAGCCTCAGAGTCCTGAGGCAGCCGCTGAGACTGCTGAGAGAGGCGGCCTGAGGAAGGACAAAGACACAGAGATAATGGGGTGATAAGGACAGGAAGCTACACTGCTTGAAGGCATCACCACGCACACGTGTGTGTGTGTGTGTGTGTGTGTGTGTGTGTGTGTGTGTGTGTGTGTGTATATATATATATATATATATATATATATATATATATATATAAAAACAAACATCACAGCTTGCACTCAATGTACTGGTTCATATAGACAGGTGCTAGTCTCAAATAATAGAAAAACAACATTACCATTCTCTCGTCCGGTAAAGAAAGACTGCACTCGGTTCAGTAATCATGAAAAACTGTATTGGGCATCTGAATAAAAAAGATAAGTCACCCAATCCGACGTTTCGGTCCTGGAATAGGACCTTTCTCAAGGGGGTGCTATTCCTATTCCAGGACCGAAACGTCGGATTGGGTGACTTATCTTTTCTATTCAGATGCCCAATACAGTTTTTCGGAAACGTCGGATTGGGTAATTACTGAACCAAGTGCAGTCTTTCTTTACCGGACGAGAGAATGGTAATATATATATATATATTTTATATAAATATAAAAAATCAAAAATGAATAGACGATACCGTTCTGTGGCTAACGAAATGCTTTTATTTGTGCGAGCTTTCGAGGTACACTGATATCTTGTTGCGGCAATAAATAAATACACACACACGTCTATATACACAAACACATACATGCGCCCCCTAATCTGACCCCATAACCCCCTTACGGTACCCCTTGTTTCCTCCTCACCGGGATGTTGGCGTTCCCTTTCAGAGCTGGGACTCCTCCGATATAGATGGGGTGCGTTAAGGAGAACGGGGCCCCTGACTGCAGCACGCTGCTCTGCGCTCTGAGCCCGTCGATAACCAGGCGCATCTTGTTCTTCTCTCTCCCGAAGAAGACCTGAGACAGAGACATGAGTCACTGGAAATGCTCAATACCGGAGGTATACTAGTGGGCACTAGTTACATTGTATCCAACCCGAGAGTTGTACATGCCATCTTTCGTTAGGGCACTTTTTAATGGACCAATAAACGTTCTTAATTGATATAACAGTGGGTATGGAGCTTTTGAAATTACACAGGACCCATATAAGAGACCTGTGAGGTTTGAACATCTGTGTACACGTGAGGAAGAGACCTGTGAGGCTTGGAAACCTCTACATGTGAAGAAGAGACCTGTGAGGTTTGGAAAGCTCTGTAAATGTGAAGAAGAGACCTGTGAGGTTTGGAAAGCTCTGTACATGTGAAGAAGAGACCTGTGAGGTTTGCAAAGCTCTGTATACCTTATTATTTCTATGATGAACTCATGTTCGTGTATGCAATGTATCACAACCTAGGACACATCTACACTTCTCCAGGACGAATGCAGTGATTAGAATTTGTGGTCCCTCAGAGACACCCTCCAGACCACACATCCCTCTTACCGTGTGCCAGCGTCCGTCATTGTACTTGTCTTTGCTTCGAAGCCTCAGCATCTTCCCTCTGTGGTTCAGCAGGAGAATGAATCGAGCTTTGGCGACGTAGAGAGCCAGGGAGGAGCCGTCTCGCCCGCCGCCCGCGTAGAACAGCAGTCCGTGGGAGGCGTTTAAACGTACCTCCATGGAGAAATGGAACCTGCGGAGGGGGGCGGGGGGGACCTGGGTTAGAGGAGAAGACGGAGTGTGACCATCCCGGGGGGCATGCAGGATACTGTATAGTGAGCTCGCTTCTGAAGTTATAGACTAAGTGACCGCGAGTATAACCTCGGACACGGCCAGTGTCCCCGTGTTCTCCCTTCGTGATTTGACGCGCTCCCCGGGCGCCGCAACCGGAACGCAGACTCACCTGTCTCGGAGGGAGCCGGGGATTTTGTTAAACTCCAGGTGGCTGGAGGGGGATCCCCCGAAACGCAGCGCTCCCTTCACCTCCCTGGGGAGGACGCAGGGCGAGTCTTTAGAGAACCGTCGATCCTTCGACGCCAGCTTTCTCTGCCGCGCCTGCAACGCAAAAGGTACCGGTCATTAACTTCCTCACTGCTGGAGAAGTCAGCAGCACGTGGCAGGCAGCAAAAGGGTTAAAATGACCAGTGCTCTATGCAGAGTAACACCTTTTTGGTAACGGATTTCATGCTGAGGGTGGGGGGGGGGAGTGAATAAGATGGCGACTGCTTTCTCTTTAAATGTGATAGCAATATGGGGGGGGGGAGCAAAATGTACACAAGTGGTGTCATTTTCATCTTGTATCTTTGCGTCAGCTTGTGACATGGGTGTCAGTAGGGGGAGATAGAGGGGGGGGAGGGAAGAGATATGAGGGGGGAGATTAGATGGGGGGTGGGGAGTTGGTGGGTGGAGGGGGAGGAGAGTTGGTGGGAGGAGGGGGAGGAGAGTTGGGGGGTGGAGGGGGAGGAGAGTTGGGGGGGAGAGGGTTATACGATGGACAGATTGCAATTAGATTAAATTCTGAGCCACTAACTTTTATTTGCTTAAAAACAACGAATCTCCCGTAGATAAACTTATCTGGCTAATAACATGCGTCAGAAACACATTCTTACACTGCAAACGTGTGCAGAGACTGACGCAATCTGTCCGCACTGTCCTGGGTGTTATCTACATCAGGGATCCCCAACTCCTGTCCTCAAGAACCCCCAACAGGTCCGGCTTTATGGATATCCCTGCTTCAGCACAGGTGGCTTAATCAGTCCCTGCTTCAGCACAGGTATCTCAGTCCCTGCTTCAGCACAGGTGGCTCAATCAGTGGCTCAGTCCCTTTGACAACCCCCCGTGCTGAACCAGGGATAGCTCTAAAACCCGGCCTGTTTTTCAGGACTGGAGTTGGGATACCCCCTGCTCTATGTGTATTTTAAAATTCGCCTTTAACCGGGCAGCGGGTCGGACGTCTGCACAAGTAGGGGAGAGCATTGATCTTGTGGTGAGTTACCAGTATATATAGTAATATTTTACCAGCCAGCTTGGAGAGCTGTGTGCTTGCTGCACAGGGAGGCACAGGGAGGCACGGGCACCCATGGATGGAGCAAGTGGAATTGAATGTTTATACTGAGAAGAGCAGGAAGATGAATCCTTTATATGGTAACAAGGTTTTTATTCTGTATTCCTCGGTTTGATAGGTGTATATAGGGGTCGTGGTCCTATGTACACCAACTTCTAGTATGGGAGGGTCCATACAAGGACTTGGGGAGGAGTTACACGATAATATAACTTATTGCATACATGGTGCAGATTATATACATTGATCCCCCAAGTGTAAGGATGGATCAGGAACCCCTGAAGCCCAAACAGACCCAGGTCTGCAGGATTCTGCCTCGTTCCTGTAACTGCTCTCTAATTCTCTCACTCATTCATTCTCTCTCTCTCGCTCATTCTCTCTCTCTATCATTTTCTGTCTCTCTCATTCATTCTCTCTCGCATTCTCTCTCTCTCTCTTTCTCATTCTCTCTCTCTATCATTCATTCTCTCTCTCTCATTCATTCTCTCTTTCTCATTCTCTCTCTCATTCTCTCTCTCTTTTTCATTCTCTCTCTCTCTTTCTCATTCTCTCTCTCTCTCATTCTCTCTATCATTCATTCTCTCTCTCTCATTCATTCATTCTCTCTCTCTTTTTCATTCTCTCTCTCTCTTTCTCATTCTCTCTCTCTATCATTCATTCTCTCTTTCTCATTCTCTCTCTCTCATTCTCTCTCTCTCATTCTCTCTATCATTTTCTCATTCTCTCTATCATTTTCTCATTCTCTCTGTCATTTTCTCATTCTCTCTCTCATTCTCTCTCTCTCTATCATTAATTCTCTCTCATTCATTCTCTCTCATTCTCTCTCTCTCTTTCTCATTCTCTCTCTCTCTCTCTCTCTCTCTCTCTCATTCTCCCTCTCTCTCTCATTCTCCCTCTCTCTTTCTCATTCTCTCTCTCTCTCTCTATCATTCATTCTCTCTCTATCATTCTCTCTCTCTCTCATTCTCTCTCTCATGACTTTGCTGTTTTTACCTTGAGTTTGTGCATGTCCTTCCTCAGGAGCGCCCTGATCTCCTGCGGCTGCTCCTCGGCGAGGCTCGGACAGCTGACGGTTACGTTCTTGCTCTGGTAATTCTGCTGCAGATCTTGCACCATCTGAGGCCCGGACTTCCTGAGGAGGGAGAGAGACAGTGTGAGAGTGTGCGAGAGAGAAAGAAAGGGAGAAAGAGAGAACCCGCGCTCCGGCTCAATCAGGCACCAGAAACCGAAGTCACAGCCCTTATCTCCGGCTTCTCTCCATGCTCATCCCAAGCCGGAGCTCGGAGCTTCTCCGGTGACTCTTCCCACCCTGGGCCGGCATCTCACCTCTTTACAAACACGTTACTGATGCAGCCACTCAGGTTTCCCACTTCGCCCGCCTCCGGTGACCCCCCAAGGACAATAAAAGTGCTGGATGCATCTGGTTGCCCCGGTCTCCTGTCCTCCGATGCTCGCCGGCTCCCCTGCAGCTTGTCGTCCACGTAAAGCCGCAGCCTGCGCAGTGATGTCATTGTTTAGTTATATAGGAAATATACCATGCCCCGCCCATCTCCCACCCCAGGAAATATACCATGCCCCGCCCATCTCCCACCCCGAGAAATATACCAAGCCCCGCCCATCTCCCACCCCGGGAAATATACCAAGCCTTGCCCATCTCCCACCCCGGGAAATATACCAAGCCCCGCCCATCTCCCACCCCAGGAAATATACCATGCCCTGCCCATCTCCCACCCCGGGAAATATACCATGCCCCGCCCATCTCCCACCCCGGGAAATATGCCAAGCCCCGCCCATCTCCCACCCCGGGAAATATACCAAGCCTTGCCCATCTCCCACCCCGGGAAATATACCAAGCCCCGCCCATCTCCCTCCCCGGGAAATATACCAAGCCCCGCCCATCTCCCTCCCCGGGAAATATACCAAGCCCCGCCCATCTCCCACCCCGGGAAATATACCAAGCCCCGCCCATCTCCCTCCCCGGGAAATATACCAAGCCCCGCCCATCTCCCTCCCCGGGAAATATACCAAGCCCCGCCCATCTCCCACCCCGGGAAATATACCAAGCCCCGCCCATCTCCCACCCCGGGAAATATACCAAGCCCTGCCCATCTCCCACCCCGGGAAATATACCAAGCCCTGCCCATCTCCCACCCCGGGAAATATACCAAGCCCCGCCCATCTCCCACCCCGGGAAATATACCAAGCCCCGCCCATCTCCCACCCCGGGAAATATACCAAGCCCCGCCCATCTCCCACCCCGGGAAATATGCCAAGCCCTGCCCATCTCCCACCCCGGGAAATATACCAAGCCCCGCCCATCTCCCACCCCGGGAAATATACCAAGCCTTGCCCATCTCCCACCCCGGGAAATATACCAAGCCCCGCCCATCTACCACCCCGGGAAATATACCAAGCCCCGCCCATCTCCCACCCCGGGAAATATACCAAGCCCCGCCCATCTCCCACCCCGGGAAATATACCAAGCCCCGCCCATCTTCCACCCCGGGAAATATACCAAGCCTTGCCCATCTCCCACCCTGGGAAATATACCAAGCCCCGCCCATCTCCCACCCTGGGAAATATACTAAGCCCCGCCCATCTCCCACCCCGGGAAATATACCATGCCCCGCCCATCTCCCACCCTGGGAAATATACCAAGCCCCGCCCATCTCCCACCCTGGGAAATATACCAAGCCCCGCCCATCTCCCACCCCAGGAAATATACCAAGCCCCACCCATCTCCCACCCTGGGAAATATACCAAGCCCCGCCCATCTCCCACCCCGGGAAATATACCAAGCCCCGCCCGTCTCCCACCCCGGGAAATATACCAAGCCCCGCCCATCTCCCACCCCGGGAAATATACCAAGCCCCGCCCATCCCCCACACCAGGAATGGGTTTATTTGCTATATCACTCATTCATCTTTACACCAGGATTATAAAAGATCTGCCACTGGAAGACTTATGTCTGCAGAAAAACATTTTCTTTCCCTTTTTCATCCCGGTCACACGACTTGTGAGATACACTCAATAGTTTTCGGAAAAATGTTGACGGGGTGTGTGCCGAGCACGCGTGTTCTAAGTGTGTGTGTGTGTGTGTGCCGAGCACACGTGTTCTAAGTGTGTGTGTGTGTGTGTGTGTGTGTGTGCCGAGCACACGTGTTCTAAGTGTGTGTGTGTGTGTGTGTGTGTGTGCCGAGCACACGTGTTCTAAGTGTGTGTGTGTGTGTGTGTGTGTGTGCCGAGCACACATGTTCTAAGTGAAACTGCTTTCTGTTTTGTCAGTGAAATTGTATTTTGATGTTTTTGAATGAAATACTTTTGAGAGTATAATTAAAATTTCAGGGACAAAACACAAAGAAGTTTCACTTAGAACGCGCGTGCTCGGCACACGCACACACACGCACACGCGCGCACGCTCGGCACACAAACCCGGCACACAACCCGTCCTTTTTAAAAAAAATACCTTTCACGTTAAAGAGATGAGAGAATAAAGGGAGAATCCTTAAAAAACAAAAACTACAAAAATAAGATGAATTGTTTTTTTGGAGGACAGGGCATTGACTGCTTCTTATGTTTGCATGAGATGCATATTTTTTTTGGTCTAATTTAGTAGCTATTTCCTCACATATTTTCATATCTATTTAATTGATTATACATTGTAATTGTTTCTGTTTAATATATAAATGGCGCTGCAGTATTCATTCCTATCTGTTTTACGGCGCTGGCAGCTCTTGCGCAATGCGCGGGCGGCTGTGAGATTAGCCAGCGGGGGGGCGCGTGCTTGCGCATGCGGCTGTGAGATTAGCCAGCGGGGGCGTGCGTGCTTGCGCAAGCGCCTTACGTCACTTCCGTTACACATTTTCGTCTCCATGAAGGAGTATTGTCCCATCAAAATTCACTAGGTGCCAGCAAAGAAGTTTCACTTATAAAAATGTCTGGGCCCATTAAAGATGGCCGACATCATGTGACATTGGATTTTTGCTGCTTTCTCTGAGGTCCGGGCTCGTGACCAGGGCGGAACATATGCAGCGAGTTCTGTGGTGTGCGTTTATCTTAACCCTTGCCAGACAGGACTGCAATGCTTAAGAATGTGTCACATTGCTAAAGGATTTCATTGAATTGCTTGGTTAGTAGCAACCTCAATAAAATGGATATAAAGGAAAATGAAATCCCTCCGAACCCTGTACCCCCTTCCCCTGGAAAGCGCCCCCTCCGCCCGGAGACTTACTCGTCCTGATCTCGCTGGAGGGCAAAGTAATGACTCGCACCGTCGGCATATGGGGATCTGGACGTCAGCTCCGTGGTGAGGGACCTTCGCAAACACACGGCCGTTCCGGAAGGGTCACCTGGCACGACCCCTCCTGCAATCACACAAGAGTCAGAGTGGTGAGGAGCCGGTCAAGGCGAGGTCACAGGTCAGCGGGACCCCTGCACATATCCCTCGGGGACTGGAGTTGTGCAGGCCTGCCGTACGGTGTTAGACTCTAATATCCACCTCTGCAGGGAAGCGGTACCATGGATCCACCACCCTTTCCATGAAGACAGGAGGGAGTGGAGAGAGACTGGTGGGGGAGGGGGAGAGAGAGACTGGTGGGGGAGGGGGGAGAGAGACTGGTGGGGGAGGGGGGAGAGAGACTGGTGGGGGGAGGGGGGAGAGAGACTGGTGGGGGAGGGGGGAGAGAGACTGGTGGGGGAGGGGGAGAGAGACTGGTGGGGGAGGGGGGAGAGAGACTGGTGGGGGAGGGGGGAGAGAGACCTGGTGGGGGGAGGGGGAGAGAGACTGGTGGGGGAGGGGGGGAGAGGAGACTGGTGGGGGAGGGGGGGAGAGAGGACTGGTGGGGGAGGGGGAGAGAGACTGGTGGGGGAGGGGGGGAGAGAGACTGGTGGGGAGGGGGGAGAGAGACTGGTGGGGAGGGGGAGAGAGACTTGGTGGGGGGGGAGAGAGACTGGTCGGGGGAGGGGGGAAAGAGACTGGTGGGGGAGGGGAGAGAGACTGGTGGGGGAGGGGGACGACGATATTATAGACCAGACTACTGGAGTGGGTGCTGCTATCAGAGTACCTATAAGGAACTACCAGGTGATACCCGGTGGCTGTCTCCGTGCCCTGTGACTCAGGCCCCCTGCAGTAGGTGGGCACAGTGATGCCAGGTGATACCCGGTGGCTGTCTCCGTGCCCTGTGACTCAGGCCTCCAGCAGTAGGTGGGCACAGTGATGCCAGGTTGCTGTCTCCGTGCCCTGTGACTCAGGCCCTCTGCACTAGGTGGGCACAGTGATGCCAGGTGATACCCGGTGGCTGTCTCCGTGCCCTGTGACTCAGGCCTCCAGCAGTAGGTGGGGCACAGTGATGCCAGGTTGCCTGTCTCCGTGCCCTGTGACTCAGGCCCTCTGCACTAGGTGGGCACAGTGATGCCAGGTGATACCCGGTGGCTGTCTCCGTGCCCTGTGACTCAGGCCCTCTGCACTAGGTGGGCACAGTGATGCCAGGTGATACCCGGTGGCCTGTCTCCGTGCCCTGTGACTCAGGCCCTCTGCACTAGGTGGGCACAGTGATGCCAGGTGATACCCGGTGGCTGTCTCCGTGCCCTGTGACTCAGGCCCTCTGCACTAGGTGGGCACAGTGATGCCAGGTGATACCCGGTGGCTCTGGTTCTCT
>NC_134497.1:7162885-7194097 GCF_040206685.1 Ascaphus truei
TGTATATATATATATATATACTCTCAGCAATCCGGGCAAGAATGTGTATATATATATACTCAGCAATACGGGCAAGAATGTGTGTATATATATATACTCAGCAATCCGGGCAAGAATGTGTATATATATACTCAGCAATCCGGGCAAGAATGTGTATATATATATATATACTCAGCAATCCGGGCAAGAATGTGTACATATATATACTCAGCAATCCGGGCAAGAATGTGTATATATATATATATATATATATATATATATATATATATACTCAGCAATCCGGGCAAGAATGTGTATATATATATATACTCAGCAATCCGGGCAAGAATGTGTATATATATACTCAGCAATCCGGGCAAGAATGTGTATATATATACTCAGCAATCTGGGCAAGAATGTGTATATATATAATCAGCAATCCGGGCAAGAATGTGTATATATACTCAGCAATCTGAGCAAGAATGTGTATATATATATACTCAGCAATCCGGGCAAGAATGTGTGTGTATATATATATATATATATATATATATATATACTCAGCAATCCGGGCGAGAATGTGTATCTATACTCGGTAAGCCGGGCAAGACGTGAAGTCACATGATCCAGCTGCGTCATTTGATGCTTGAGACAAAGTAAGGGGGGGGGGGGGGCTGCGAGCAGTGGGGGGAGCAAGCAGTGGGCGCAGGGCAAAAAGTTTGCACACCCCTGCGGTAAAGAACCATTTCCTTTGTTGCTGGTGAAATCTACTTTCCTTCAACCTGAAGGGATGGCCCCGAGTCCTTTGTGCTGCCCGTAGGATGAATAGTTCTTTTGAAAGTTCCCTGTACTGTCCCTGAATATATTTGTATATAGTTATCATATCCCCTCTTAGCCGCCTCTTTCCTAACATGTCTTGGTGCTTGTCCGACGCACGTGGCTTGGGTTTTGTGACACACCTTATCCATGCTGTGTACAGCAGAGAGTACACTGGCAGAGTCGGGGCATACGGTTCAGGTGGGGTCTTACCTCTCGGGGATCTTGTCTGCAGGAACTCCCCCTAGGTAGAAGTAGCGAGAAGTCTCCAGGTTCCCGCTCTCGTATTCCACTTGGAAAATGGTCAGTCTCTCCAAGCGCACAAATATCCGCTTCTTCCCCGCGATAACCGCGAGAATCACCTGGATCTGGGGGCGAAACGAGAGGGCGATATTACCGACTGCAAACGCCCGCGGAATGAGAAGTTATACGCTTTGCGACGCAATGTGTGACCGAGACAGCTCAGGCTGGATAACGGAAGCAGAGGCCGTCCAAAATTGGCTTTGATATTGAAAAAAACACAGGGGGTGCTCAACTTTTCCTAAAGCCCCTCCCGCCTCCCCCAACAGGTCAGGTTTTCAAGATATCCCTGCTTCAGCCCAGGTGGCATAATCAGTCCCTGCTTCAGCACCGGTGGCTCAATCGGAGGCTCAGTCTGATTGAGCCACCTGTGCTGAAGCTGGGATATCCTGAAAACCTGGCCTGTTAGGGGGTCTTGAGGACTGGCGTTGAGACCCCAGATATAGTGTATAAACGAACACCCTGTATTTTAACCCTTACACAGCAATGCGTTACTGGCCCCTCTGGAAGTGGAAGAGTTAATGCATGCACGCTCAGGTGTGTGCGCCCAGACAGGTGTGTGCCCAGACAGGTGCGTGCCCAGACAGGTGTGTGCCCAGACAGGTGCGTGCCCAGACAGGTGTGTGTGCCCAGACAGGTGTGTGTGTGCCCAGACAGGTGTGTGTGTGCCCAGACAGGTGTGTGTGTGCCCAGACAGGTGTGTGTGTGCCCAGACAGGTGTGTGTGTGCCCAGACAGGTGTGTGTGCGCCCAGACAGGTGTGTGCGCCCAGACTGGTGTGCGTGCCCCCAGACAGGTGTGCGTGCTCCCAGACAGGTGTGTGTGCCCAGACAGGTGTGCGTGCGCCCAGACAGGTGTGCGTGCGCCCAGACAGGTGTGCGTGCCCCCAGACAGGTGTGCGTGCCCCCAGACAGGTGTGCGTGCCCCCAGACAGGTGTGCGTGCCCAGACTGGTGTGCGTGCCCAGACAGGTGTGTGTGCGCCCAGACAGGTGTGTGTGCCCAGACAGGTGTGTGTGCCCCCAGACAGGTGTGTGTGCCCAGACAGGTGTGTGTGCCCAGACAGGTGTGTGTGCCCCCAGACAGGTGTGCGTGCCCCCAGACAGGTGTGTGTGCCCAGACTGGTGTGCGTGCCCCCAGACAGGTGTGTATGCCCCCAGACAGGTGTGTGTGCCCCCAGACAGGTGTGTGTGCCCAGACAGGTGTGTGTGCCCAGACAGGTGTGTGTGCGCCCAGACAGGTGTGTGTGCGCCCAGACAGGTGTGTGTGCCCAGACAGGTGTGTGTGCGCCCAGACAGGTGTGTGTGTGCCCAGACAGGTGTGCGTGCCCCCAGACAGGTGTGTGTGCCCAGACAGGTGTGTGCGCCCAGACAGGTGTGTGTGTGCCCAGACAGGTGTGCGTGCCCCCAGACAGGTGTGCGCACCCAGAGAGGTGTCTTTACAGAATGACATCACAGCGCAGTGAGAAAGAAACTATATACTAGCAGTATATTATATACTCATGGGATGAAGGACACATTACCGCTTTAGTGGTTGCGCTGCTGACCGCGAGCACGGACGGATCCACCATAGGTTTAGCTTTCTGGAGCCCATCGTTGATGTTATAATACAGCGCCAGCTTCCCCTCCTGAACCGCCAAGCACAGAAACTGCTCCTGCAGAGTGAAACCAGAGCGGTCAACACAGATCCAACCGGCACGGGGAGCACAGATCCGATCAGGTGTGGGGATCACAGATCCGATCAGGTGTGGGGATCACAGATCCCAACCTGCTTGGGGATCACAGATCCCAACCGGCTCGGGGATCACAGATCCAACTAGTGCTGGGATCACAACTCCAACCAGTGCTGGGATCAGAGATCCAGCTGGCGCTGGGATCACAGCTCCAACCAGTGCTGGGATCAGAGATCCAACCGCCGTGGAGATAAGAGATCCGATCAGGTGCGGGGATCACAGATCCAAACCAACATGGAGATAAGAGATCCAACCAGTGCGGGGATCACAGGTAGAGATGGGCACATTTTTTTGTGGTCGGTTCCTTTGGTCCATGGATTTCCGTGGCTCAGTCTAAAAAAGGGCGATTCATCTTTTCCAGATTTTTTTTTAGCACCAACATTTCAATCCGCTCGCAGACTGCGGAATCAGCGGATTGTATCCAAGCGAGGACGGAGTGTAAGCTCTGTGGGGTAGTCTCCTTTAGGTTTATCCTGCTGCACTAATCATGATAGTTTCTTCCTGTATAGCGCGGACAGTGTACGCAGCGCTATACATAGAATTTTAGCAGGCACTGGTCCCTGCCCTGCAGAGCTTACAATCTATTATCTGGATGCACAGGGAGATAAAGTGACATGCACCAAAGTCACGAGTAGCCGACACTGGGAATAGAACCAGGTTCCCCTGATTCAAACTCAGTGTCATTGTTTCCAGAGTGAGTGTCTTTACTCGCTGAGCCTGTGCTCGCTGAGCCTGTACGCGCTGAGCCTGTGCGCGCTGAGCCTGTGCGCGCTGAGCCTGTGCGCGCTGAGCCTGTGCGCTGAGCCTGTGCGCTGAGCCTGTGCGCGCTGAGCCTGTGCGCTCTTAGCCTGTGCGCGCTGAGCCTGTGCGCGCTGAGCCTGTGCGCGCTGAGCCTGTGCGCGCTGAGCCTGTACGCGCTGAGCCTGTGCGCGCTGAGCCTGTGCGCGCTGAGCCTGTGCGCGCTGAGCCTGTGCGCTGAGCCTGTGCGCGCTGAGCCTGTGCTCGCTGAGCCTGTGCGCGCTGAGCCTGTGCGCGCTGAGCCTGTGCGCGCTGAGCCTGTGCGCGCTGAGCCTGTGCGCGCTGAGCCTGTGCGCGCTGATACATACATATAAAGCCGGGAGAAGATTGTGGCCTTGGCTCCAGGGCAGAGATGGAAGTGAAACTGCTGCTTATTTACCTCCGAATCCAGGAAAAAGAGGATCCCGTTGTACGAGACGAGGCGGACATCCTGCTCAAACCGCTTGGACGAGCCCGGCAGGTTCTCCAGTTTAATCTCCGCATATCCCGACCCGTCAAAGTAAGATCCCTCAGTCAGCCAGGGGTCGCCGGTGGATTTAGACCTGACACAAGCAGAGAGGTACGAATACTAAACAAGCACAAATGGCATGTTGGGGGGGGCTCCATTCCGCCATGTTGGGGGGGCTCCATTCCGCCATGTTGGGGTGGGGGCACCATTCCGCCATGTTGGGGGGGCTCCATTCCGCCATGTTGGGGTGGGGGCACCATTCCGCCATGTTGGGGTGGGGGCACCATTCCGCCATGTTGGGGTGGGGGCACCATTCCGCCATGTTGGGGTGGGGGCACCATTCCGCCATGTTGGGGTGGGGGCACCATTCCGCCATGTTGGGGGGCTCTATTCCACCATGTTGGGGGGCTCTATTCCGCCATGTTGGGGGGCTCTATTCCACCATGTTGGGGGGCTCTATTCCGCCATGTTGGGGGGCTCTATTCCACCATGTTGGGGGGCGGGGCAGCTTCTGGGTGGTCTTGAGCTCGCTAAACATGAGATCTAACTCTGGTTCACTAATATTAGACCTGTGCATGGAACTAAACATCACGTAGCTATAGACAGAGCTATACTAGAAGACAGAGTTGCTTGTTTGCACTCATGGTTACTATTGTATTACGCAGAGAAAGCATATCCGAAACTTTTTACAACACGTATCACTACGACTGCCCCTGGCTGCCATGAGGATGCTGCGCGCACCGCGTGGGCTAATACGCCAAAACTGCTCTTTAGAATGTTCCGTTCCCCTCAAATTCATTCATATTCAACGTACAGTTTCACTCCGTGCGCACACCACCGCGCAGTCCTATTTCAAACTTTCTAGAAAGATGGATGATAATCTGGCTGGGTCAGTACACACACACACAGCATTCTGCGCATGCGTGGACTCGGCGTCCCCTTTCTGCGCATGCGCGGAAACATGACTGCAGCCATGGAACAGAACCGCCGTATTGGCGCTTCGCCGCGAGGGTTAGGATACATTAATTATTTAGAAATGGGTCTCGGATCAGTTCTAGGATTCCCAGTATTGAGGGACATATCGCCCGAGGATACTCCATACAAGGTGTGAGCGGCTGGTCCCTCCGCAGGCGCCGCTGGAGCATTCGCACAGTTACATTGTATATGACGTGCAGTGAGACTCTGCAGGAGGTTAGTGACCGCGATGGGTGGGAGATGACCTCTACCTGGCACAGGGTTTGTCTCGGGTTGTGTCCAGCAGGAAGGTGCTCTCGAAGTCATACAAACTGATCTGCTTCTCGTTCAGGGTGTCCATCTCAATGCAGCCACGGTAGCTGGGATAATTCAACATGGCCGGCGGCTGAAGGACAGTGGAAAACAGGTTACAAGCATTACACCCAAACGCGGACTTTAAGGGCTTGATTTAGCAACATTTCCAGCTGATTGGGGTTATGATCATTGTCATTTGTGGCTGATTAGCCAACATGTTGTGTAGCGCAGTACAATGTGATTGAAAGACACCAAGAGAAAAGAATTAACATCGAAATGACGCATAACCAGTGCCGGTACGGCCCTGTGAAGCTGTCCGAGTACCGGCATCTCTTCTTTTTACAAAAAAAGCCCCGCACGTAACTGTCATGAGGTCCCTGTTCCAAAGAGCTTACTATCTAAGAGGTGGGGAGTGAAAAGAGCTCAGACGGGGATCGGTGCAGGGAGATCGGGCTAATCAGGGTGTTCCTGGGGAAGATGCGATTAGGAGGGTGTGGGAAGTGACTTTTTAGGGAACTTTTACATGAGTGAAGCAAGCGGGTGAGTGTGAGTGTGGAGAAGCAAGGGGGCGAGTGTATGGAGAAGCAAACGGGTGAGTGTGAGTATGGAGAAGCAAGGGGGCAAGTGTATGGAGAAGCAAGGGGGGAGTGTGAGAGTATGGAGAAGGGGGGCAAGTGTGAGTATGGAGAAGCAAGGTGGCGAGTGTGAGTATGGAGAAGGGGGACGAGTGAGAGTATGGAGAAGGGGGCGAGTGAAAGTATGGAGAAGGGGGTGAGTGTGAGTATGGAGAAGCAAGGTGGCGAGTGTGAGTATGGAGAAGGGGGACGAGTGAGAGTATGGAGAAGGGGGCGAGTGAAAGTATGGAGAAGGGGGTGAGTGTGAGTATGAAGAAGGGGGGCGAGTGAGACTATGGAGAAGGGGGGTGAGTGAAAGTATGGAGAAGGGAGGTGAGTGAATATGAAGAAGGGGGGTGAGTGTGAGTATGGAGAAGGGGGGTGAGTGTGAGTATGGAGAAGGGGGGGCGAGTGTGAGTATAAAGAAGGGGGACGAGAGTGAGTATGGAGAAGGGGGGTGAGTGAGAGTATGGAGAAGGGGGGTGAGTGAGAGTATGAAGAAGGGGGGCAAGTGTGAGTATGCAGAAGGGGGGGTGAGTGTGAGTATGGAGTAGCGAGTTTCACACTATTCACTTGTAAATCAACCTAGATAAGCAAGAGGTTTGCCATGAGCTGCTGCATCTCCTGGCAGAGAAGGTGTTAATGAAAGCCCCTGTAATAAGAGAGGAGAGTTTTACAGAAGAGGTCACACGAGTCTTCCTCTCCATAGTGTGTCAGCTGACTGCTAGAGCACTGAAGGCTCCTCTGGCCGGGAACACGAGACGCTGAGTAACTGCCGGAGAGTCTTTCTGCTTGTAAACCAGCGGCTCGCGTTGGTATCCGTACCGTGAACCCGGGAGGGTAACCGCCTACGTAGAACACCACCCGTTTGGGGTCCAGATTGAGCAGTCCCTGGACGCCGGCCGCGGTGCTGTCTCCTTTGATCTCGTGCAAGGATTGTTTCTCCACGAAGATGGACATCTGACCGTACTGGAGAATTCTGCAGGGGAGAAGCACCAGGGGGTGTGAGAGGGGGGCACGCACCCTACCTGCTTATTACAACACACCTTGCCACGCACCCTGCTTCAGAACATAGGCACGGAAATGGTAACCCTCCCCTGCTCCTCCGCAAAGTGTATATAACACATGCGTGATACAGAATACATCGATGATATACAATGATATTCAATATACAGCGATACATACATTATACAGAGAGATAGCAAGATATAGAGCTGAGTGGATGTTGATTCAGGGAGTAATCTGATTGCCAATATTTGGAGTCGGGAAAGAATGTATTTTCCCCATATGAGATATCATTGGATGATATAACACTGGGGGTTGTGTGTTTGCCTTCCCCTGGATCAATACACTGTAAGTACGGATATAGGATAAAGTATCTGTTGTCCAAATCAAGCATAGGTTGAACTGGATGGACGCACGTCTTTTTTCAACCTCATCTACTTTGTAACTCTAACTCTGTGACTATGTAACTGTAACTATATAACTCTGTAACTATGTAGCTCTGTGTACACGCATGCGCACACAGTAACGTGCTACAATATAAAGAAAAGGAGACAATTGCTGTAGAACGCATGAAAAATAGTGAGATCAAAATAATGAAAATTGACATTGCACCATCAAACATTAATAACCCGAACGCTTTACGAGGTCCCAGTAAGGGAGGGTAGAATGTATATATTGCACGCCAGCGGTCCCAGTAAGTGAGGATAGAATGTATATATTGCACGCCAGCGATCCCAGTAAGTGAGGGTAGGATGTATATATTGCATGCCAGCGATCCCAGTAAGTGAGGGTAGAATGTATATATTGCACGCCAGCGTTCCCAGTAAGTGAGGGTAGAATGTATATATTGCACGCCAGCGGTCCCAGTATGTGAGAGTAGAATGTATATATTGCACGCCAGCGGTCCCAGTGAGGGTAGAATGTATATATTGCACGCCAGCGGTCCCAGTAAGTGAGGGTAGAATGTATATATTGCACGCCAGCGATCCCAGTAAGTGAGGGTAGAATGTATATATTGCACGCCAGCGGCCCCAGTAAGTGAGGGTAGATGTATATATTGCACGCCAGCGGTCCCAGTAAGTGAGGGTAGAATGTATATATTGCACGCCAGCGTTCCCAGTAAGTGAGGGTGGATGTATATATTGCACGCCAGCGGTCCCAGTAAGTGAGGGTAGGATGTATATATTGCACGCCAGCGGTCCCAGTAAGTGAGGGTAGAATGTATATATTGCACGCCAGCGGTCCCAGTAAGTGAGGGTAGAATGTATATATTGCACGCCAGCGGTCCCAGTAAGCGAGGGTAGAATGTATATATTGCACGCCAGCGGTCCCAGTAAGCGAGGGTAGAATGTATATATTGCACGCCAGCGGTCCCAGTAAGTGAGGGTAGAATGTATATATTGCACGCCAGCGATCCCAGTAAGTGAGGGTAGAATGTATATATTGCACGCCAGCGGTCCCAGTAAGTGAGGGTAGGATGTATATATTGCACGCCAGCGGTCCCAGTAAGTGAGGGTGGATGTATATATTGCACGCCAGCGATCCCAGTAAGTGAGGGTAGAATGTATATATAGCACGCCAGCGATCCCAGTAAGTGAGGGTAGAATGTATATATTGCACGCCAGCGGCCCCAGTAAGTGAGGGTAGAATGTATATATTGCACGCCAGCGGTCCCAGTAAGTGAGGGTAGGATGTATATATTGCACGCCAGCGGTCCCAGTAAGTGAGGGTAGGATGTATATATTGCACGCCAGCGGCCCCAGTAAGTGAGGGTAGAATGTATATATTGCACGCCAGCGGTCCCAGTAAGTGGGTAGAATGTATATATTGCACGCCAGCGGTCCCAGTAAGTGAGGGTAGAATGTATATATTGCACGCCAGCGGTCCCAGTAAGTGAGGGTAGAATGTATATATTGCACGCCAGCGTTCCCAGTAAGTGAGGGTGGATGTATATATTGCACGCCAGCGGTCCCAGTAAGTGAGGGTAGAATGTATATATTGCACGCCAGCGGCCCCAGTAAGTGAGGGTGGATGTATATATTGCACGCCAGCGGTCCCAGTACGTGAGGGTAGGATGTATATATTGCACGCCAGCGGTCCCAGTAAGTGAGGGTAGAATGTATATATTGCACGCCAGCGGTCCCAGTAAGTGAGGGTAGGATGTATATATTGCATGCCAGCGGTCCCAGTAAGTGAGGGTAGAATGTATATATTGCACGCCAGCGTTCCCAGTAAGTGAGGGTAGGATGTATATATTGCACGCCAGCGGTCCCAGTAAGTGAGGGTAGGATGTATATATTGCACACCAGCGGTCCCAGTAAGTGAGGGTAGGATGTATATATTGCACGCCAGCGGTCCCAGTAAGTGAGGGTAGAATGTATATATTGCACGCCAGCAGTCCCAGTAAGTGAGGGTAGAATGTATATATTGCACGCCAGCGGTCCCAGTAAGTGAGGGTAGGATGTATATATTGCACGCCAGCGGTCCCAGTAAGTGAGGGTAGGATGTATATATTGCACACCAGCGGTCCCAGTAAGTGAGGGTAGGATGTATATATTGCACGCCAGCGGTCCCAGTAAGTGAGGGTAGAATGTATATATTGCACGCCAGCGGTCCCAGTATGTGAGGATAGAATGTATATATTGCACGCCAGCGTTCCCAGTAAGTGAGGGTAGGATGTATATATTGCACGCCAGCGGTCCCAGTAAGTGAGGGTAGAATGTATATATTGCACGCAAGCGGCCCCAGTAAGTGAGGGTAGAATGTATATATTGCACGCCAGCGGTCCCAGTAAGTGAGGGTAGAATGTATATATTGCACGCCAGCGGCCCCAGTAAGTGAGGGTAGAATGTATATATTGCACGCCAGCGGTCCCAGTAAGTGAGGGTAGAATGTATATATTGCACGCCAGCGGTCCCAGTAAGTGAGGGTAGGATGTATATATTGCACGCCAGCGATCCCAGTAAGTGAGGGTAGAATGTATATATTGCACGCCAGCGTTCCCAGTAAGTGAGGGTAGAATGTATATATTGCACGCCAGCGGTCCCAGTAAGTGGGTAGAATGTATATATTGCACGCCAGCGGTCCCAGTAAGTGAGGGTAGAATGTATATATTGCACGCCAGCGTTCCCAGTAAGTGAGGGTAGAATGTATATATTGCACGCCAGCGGTCCCAGTAAGTGGGTAGAATGTATATATTGCACGCCAGCGGCACCAGTAAGTGAGGGTAGAATGTATATATTGCACGCCAGCGGTCCCAGTAAGTGAGGGTAGAATGTATATATTGCACGCCAGCGGTCCCAGTAAGTGAGGGTAGAATGTATATATTGCACGCCAGCGGTCCCAGTAAGTGAGGGTAGAATGTATATATTGCACGCCAGCGGTCCCAGTAAGTGAGGGTAGAATGTATATATTGCACGCCAGCGGTCCCAGTAAGTGAGGGTAGAATGTATATATTGCACGCCAGCGGTCCCAGTAAGTGAGGGTAGAATGTATATATTGCTCGCCAGCGATCCCAGTAAGTGAGGGTAGAATGTATATATTGCACGCCAGCGGTCCCAGTAAGTGAGGGTAGAATGTATATATTGCACGCCAGCGATCCCAGTAAGTGAGGGTAGAATGTATATATTGCACGCCAGCGATCCCAGTAAGTGAGGGTAGAATGTATATATTGCACGCCAGCGGTCCCAGTAAGTGAGGGTAGAATGTATATATTGCACGCCAGCGGTCCCAGTAAGTGAGGGTAGAATGTATATATTGCACGCCAGCGGTCCCAGTAAGTGAGGGTAGAATGTATATATTGCACGCCAGCGGTCCCAGTAAGTGAGGGTAGAATGTATATATTGCACGCCAGCGGTCCCAGTAAGTGAGGGTAGAATGTATATATTGCACGCCAGCGGTCCCAGTAAGTGAGGGTAGAATGTATATATTGCACGCCAGCGGCCCCAGTAAGTGAGGGTAGAATGTATATATTGCACGCCAGCGATCCCAGTAAGTGAGGGTAGGATGTATATATTGCACGCCAGCGGTCCCAGTAAGTGAGGGTAGAATGTATATATTGCACGCCAGCGGTCCCAGTAAGTGAGGGTAGGATGTATATATTGCTCGCCAGCGATCCCAGTAAGTGAGGGTAGAATGTATATATTGCACGCCAGCGATCCCAGTAAGTGAGAATAGGATGTATATATTGCACGCCAGCGGTCCCAGTAAGTGAGGGTAGGATGTATATATTGCTCGCCAGCGATCCCAGTAAGTGAGGGTAGAATGTATATATTGCACGCCAGCGGTCCCAGTAAGTGAGGGTAGAATGTATATATTGCTCGCCAGCGGTCCCAGTAAGTGAGGGTAGAATGTATATATTGCACGCCAGCGATCCCAGTAAGTGAGGGTAGAATGTATATATTGCACGCCAGCGGTCCCAGTAAGTGAGGGTAGAATGTATATATTGCACGCCAGCGGTCCCAGTAAGTGAGGGTAGAATGTATATATTGCACGCCAGCGATCCCAGTAAGTGAGGGTAGAATGTATATATTGCACGCCAGCGGTCCCAGTAAGTGAGGGTAGGATGTATATATTGCACGCCAGCGGTCCCAGTAAGTGAGGATAGAATGTATATATTGCACGCCAGCGGTCCCAGTAAGTGAGGGTAGAATGTATATATTGCACGCCAGCGGTCCCAGTAAGTGAGGGTAGAATGTATATATTGCACGCCAGCGGCCCCAGTAAGTGAGGGTAGAATGTATATATTGCACGCCAGCGGTCCCAGTAAGTGAGGGTAGGATGTATATATTGCACGCCAGCGATCCCAGTAAGGGAGGGTAGAATGTATATATTGCACGCCAGCGGTCCCAGTAAGTGAGGGTAGAATGTATATATTGCACGCCAGCGGTCCCAGTAAGTGAGGGTAGAATGTATATATTGCACGCCAGCGGTCCCAGTAAGTGAGGGTAGAATGTATATATTGCACGCCAGCGGTCCCAGTAAGTGAGGGTAGAATGTATATATTGCACGCCAGCAGTCCCAGTAAGTGAGGGTAGAATGTATATATTGCACGCCAGCGGTCCCAGTAAGTGAGGGTAGGATGTATATATTGCACGCCAGCGGTCCCAGTAAGTGAGGGTAGAATGTATATATTGCACGCCAGCGTTCCCAGTAAGTGAGGGTAGGATGTATATATTGCACGCCAGCGGTCCCAGTAAGTGAGGGTAGAATGTATATATTGCACGCCAGCGGTCCCAGTAAGGGAGGGTAGAATGTATATATTGCACGCCAGCGGTCCCAGTAAGGGAGGGTAGAATGTATATATTGCACGCCAGCGGTCCCAGTAAGTGAGGGTAGGATGTATATATTGCACGCCAGCGGTCCCAGTAAGTGAGGATAGAATGTATATATTGCACGCCAGCGGTCCCAGTAAGTGAGGGTAGAATGTATATATTGCACGCCAGCGGTCCCAGTAAGTGAGGATAGAATGTATATATTGCACGCCAGCGGTCCCAGTAAGTGAGGGTAGAATGTATATATTGCACGCCAGCGGTCCCAGTAAGTGAGGGTAGAATGTATATATTGCACGCCAGCGTTCCCAGTAAGTGAGGGTAGAATGTATATATTGCACGCCAGCGGTCCCAGTAAGTGAGGGTAGAATGTATATATTGCACGCCAGCGGTCCCAGTAAGTGAGGGTAGAATGTATATATTGCACGCCAGCGGTCCCAGTAAGTGAGGGTAGAATGTATATATTGCACGCCAGCGATCCCAGTAAGTGAGGGTAGAATGTATATATTGCACGCCAGCGGTCCCAGTAAGTGAGGGTAGAATGTATATATTGCACGCCAGCGGTCCCAGTAAGTGAGGGTAGAATGTATATATTGCACGCCAGCGGTCCCAGTAAGTGAGGGTAGAATGTATATATTGCACGCCAGCGGTCCCAGTAAGTGAGGGTAGAATGTATATATTGCACGCCAGCGATCCCAGTAAGTGAGGGTAGAATGTATATATTGCACGCCAGCGTTCCCAGTAAGTGAGGGTAGAATGTATATATTGCACGCCAGCGGTCCCAGTAAGTGAGGGTAGAATGTATATATTGCACGCCAGCGATCCCAGTAAGTGAGGGTAGAATGTATATATTGCACGCCAGCGGTCCCAGTAAGTGAGGGTAGAATGTATATATTGCACGCCAGCAGTCCCAGTAAGTGAGGGTAGAATGTATATATTGCACGCCAGCGGTCCCAGTAAGTGAGGGTAGAATGTATATATTGCACGCCAGCGGTCCCAGTAAGTGAGGGTAGAATGTATATATTGCACGCCAGCGGTCCCAGTAAGGGAGGGTAGAATGTATATATTGCACGCCAGCGGTCCCAGTAAGTGAGGGTAGGATGTATATATTGCACGCCAGCGGTCCCAGTAAGTGAGGATAGAATGTATATATTGCACGCCAGCGGTCCCAGTAAGTGAGGGTAGAATGTATATATTGCACGCCAGCGGTCCCAGTAAGTGAGGATAGAATGTATATATTGCACGCCAGCGGTCCCAGTAAGTGAGGGTAGAATGTATATATTGCACGCCAGCGATCCCAGTATGGGTGGGTAGAATGTATATATTGCACGCCAGCGTTCCCAGTAAGTGAGGGTAGGATGTATATATTGCACGCCAGCGGTCCCAGTAAGTGAGGGTAGAATGTATATATTGCACGCCAGCGGTCCCAGTAAGTGAGGGTAGAATGTATATATTGCACGCCAGCGATCCCAGTAAGTGAGGGTAGAATGTATATATTGCACGCCAGCGGTCCCAGTAAGTGAGGGTAGAATGTATATATTGCACGCCAGCGGTCCCAGTAAGTGAGGGTAGAATGTATATATTGCACGCCAGCGGTCCCAGTAAGTGAGGGTAGAATGTATATATTGCACGCCAGCGGTCCCAGTAAGTGAGGGTAGGATGTATATATTGCACGCCAGCGGTCCCAGTAAGTGAGGGTAGAATGTATATATTGCACGCCAGCGATCCCAGTAAGTGAGGGTAGAATGTATATATTGCACGCCAGCGTTCCCAGTAAGTGAGGGTAGAATGTATATATTGCACGCCAGCGGTCCCAGTAAGTGAGGGTAGAATGTATATATTGCACGCCAGCGATCCCAGTAAGTGAGGGTAGAATGTATATATTGCACGCCAGCGGTCCCAGTAAGTGAGGGTAGAATGTATATATTGCACGCCAGCGGTCCCAGTAAGTGAGGGTAGAATGTATATATTGCACGCCAGCGGTCCCAGTAAGTGAGGGTAGAATGTATATATTGCACGCCAGCGGTCCCAGTAAGTGAGGGTAGAATGTATATATTGCACGCCAGCGGTCCCAGTAAGGGAGGGTAGAATGTATATATTGCACGCCAGCGGTCCCAGTAAGGGAGGGTAGAATGTATATATTGCACGCCAGCGGTCCCAGTAAGTGAGGGTAGAATGTATATATTGCACGCCAGCGGTCCCAGTAAGTGAGGGTAGAATGTATATATTGCACGCCAGCGGTCCCAGTAAGGGAGGGTAGAATGTATATATTGCACGCCAGCGGTCCCAGTAAGTGAGGGTAGGATGTATATATTGCACGCCAGCGGTCCCAGTAAGTGAGGGTAGAATGTATATATTGCACGCCAGCGGTCCCAGTAAGTGAGGATAGAATGTATATATTGCACGCCAGCGGTCCCAGTAAGTGAGGGTAGAATGTATATATTGCACGCCAGCGATCCCAGTAAGTGAGGGTAGAATGTATATATTGCACGCCAGCGTTCCCAGTAAGTGAGGGTAGGATGTATATATTGCACGCCAGCGGTCCCAGTAAGTGAGGGTAGAATGTATATATTGCACGCCAGCGTTCCCAGTAAGTGAGGGTAGGATGTATATATTGCACGCCAGCGGTCCCAGTAAGTGAGGGTAGAATGTATATATTGCACGCCAGCGGTCCCAGTAAGTGAGGGTAGAATGTATATATTGCACGCCAGCGATCCCAGTAAGTGAGGGTAGAATGTATATATTGCACGCCAGCGGTCCCAGTAAGTGAGGGTAGAATGTATATATTGCATGCCAGCGGTCCCAGTAAGTGAGGGTAGGATGTATATATTGCACGCCAGCGGTCCCAGTAAGTGAGGGTAGGATGTATATATTGCACGCCAGCGGTCCCAGTAAGTGAGGGTAAATGTATATATTGCACGCCAGCGGTCCCAGTAAGTGAGGGTAGGATGTATATATTGCACGCCAGCGGTCCCAGTAAGTGAGGGTAGGATGTATATATTGCACGCCAGCGTTCCCAGTAAGAGAGGGTAGAATGTATATATTGCACGCCAGCGGTCCCAGTAAGTGAGGGTAGAATGTATATATTGCACGCCAGCGGTCCCAGTAAGTGAGGGTAGAATGTATATATTGCACGCCAGCGGTCCCAGTAAGTGAGGGTAGAATGTATATATTGCACGCCAGCGATCCCAGTAAGTGAGGGTAGAATGTATATATTGCACGCCAGCGATCCCAGTAAGTGAGGGTAGAATGTATATATTGCACGCCAGCGGTCCCAGTAAGTGAGGGTAGAATGTATATATCGCACGCCAGCGGTCCCAGTATGTGAGAGTAGAATGTATATATCGCACGCCAGCGGTCCCAGTAAGTGAGGGTAGAATGTATATATTGCACGCCAGCGGTCCCAGTTACCTTTCAATGGCCACAGTGACAAACTTATCGCTGATGTCTTCGTTGGCGGAGAGGACCGTGGCCGCCTCGTCGCCCAGTTTGTAGACACACTGCACCTTGCTGTCTTTCAGCACAACCCCAAGGTAATCCCCCGTACCCTGAGGAGGAGATACACGGGGCGTCACATTTGGGAGTAACCGGCGGTAATATAATCCTGCTAATGTGTTTCATTAGAACAGGGGGGTGCTCAACTCCAGGCCTCAAGCCTCCCCAACACGTGAGGTTTTGAGGACATCCCTGCTTCAGCACAGGTGGGTCAATCAGTCCCTGCTTAAGCACAGGTTGGTCAATCAGTTCCTGCTTCAGCACAGTTGGGTCAATTAGTCCCTGCTTCAGCACAGTTGGGTCAATCAGTCCCTGTGACGGGAGACGCGCTTAATAACACATTTATATTTTGTGGGTCCTGATTGAGCAGAACAGGTTGAGCAAAATAAACTGAGATTTATTCCCTTGATAGGCAAACACACGACAACTGCAGAATAAACTTAATAATTAAACTCACGGGTAGAGAAACAGAGTATAATGTCCAGAAATGTGTAAAGCACCAGGAGATTGTCTTTCAAAATATAGTCCATTTGCAAATTGCCAAATAAATAGCCAGCCCCAATCCTTCTGTGCATGTGCAAAGTCTTTTCTGGTAGTTTTAAATGCTTGAAGAAATCAGGTAACAACAGCAACAACACAGGAATAACAGCAGGAACAACCCAGGAATGAGGGGTACATGCCTTTTTAAGGACAAGGGCCTGTGAAGTGTTACATTAGCCACATCCCATTGGCAAGAAATTATCTTCCTCCTATCAGAACCTGCCAGGTCACATGGGCAAATCCTACAGCCAGCTCAGGTAACTCTGAGCATGCTCAGTAAGCAGCTTGGTAGCACTGCTAAGTAAAAAGGGGCCACTCATTTCTGGGGACGCAATGTCTGGAGTTTGGTCCCAAGGTGTGAAATAGCCAGGATGAGTAACAGGACCTGCTACTCAGAAACATCCTGATTAAGTGACACTTTAAGAATCTGGGGTCTTTCATCTACTAGACGCATCGGCATCTCCCAACTGGGGGGGGGGGGGGGGGTCTTTCATGTATGCATAACATTTGTTCCTAAATTAGCAGTCTTAAAAGGGGAACAGCATATAAAATTAACCCCTTCATCCCCAATATGAAATAGGGGTAACCAGCCGAGCCCACTGCCTTTATTAATGCGCTGATTACCCCCATTTTCGCCACAGTCCCTGCTTGAGCCTCCGATTGAGCCACCTGTGCTGAACCTGGGATATCCTGAAAACCTGACCTGTTGGGGGGGAGGGGGCTTGAGGACTGGAGTTGAGCCCCCCTGCATGAGAAGACATCCTCTTCCACTGGTAAGGGGACAGCCCCTAGTATTCCGCAGCCGCGAGAAAGATTTGGGGGGGCTAGGAGTGGCCTTTGACCCGGACAGTGACACTGAAGTCCCAGTTAAATGGCAGATTCCATTCGTCACCGGACACAGAGAGATGTTTTCATTGTGGGGAAGTTTTATAAGGAAGACGGGGGGGGAGCCATCCCTTTCACGCCCAAAATCTTCCACCCCCAAAACCCGCGAGGATCAATAAAACGCTTACGTCCCGATGCCCCAGGAAGAGGACGAAGCGCCCCGAGCCAGCGTCCGCCTGGCGCTTCTTCTTGCTCAGCGGGTCGTGGTTCTGGATGTGGAATTTGAGGGAGGTGTATGCTGCCAGGTCCGGCAGGTTTCGGGGGGTTCTCAGCTGCACCCCAGAGCTGCCATTAAACTTCACGGGAACCTTGACCTGAGCATGAAGGGGGGAGGACAGAGAGGATGAGGGGGAGGAGAGAGAAGATGGGGGGAAGGAGAGAGAGGATGGGGGGGGGAGGAGAGGATAGGGGTGGAGGAGAGCGAGAGAGGAAAGAGGATGAGAGCGAGAGAGGAAACAGGATGAGAGTGAGAGAGAGGATGGGGTTGGAGGAGAGAGAGGGTGGGAAGGAGAGAGAAAGAGGATGGGGATGGAGGAGAGAGGATGAAGATGGGGAGGAGGGAGGGAGCGAGAGAGAGACAGAGGGAGAGAGAGACAGACAGAGAGAAACAGAGAGGCAGGGGATGAAGTAGGAGAGAGGTAGAGGATGGGGGGGAAACCTCTTTTAATTACATTTCCCTGTGCAGTGTCAGAAGCCTGGAACACTTTGCAGGGCAACAATCTGACAAAGATCAGGCCAGAGGGACGCAGAGAGGAGGCTGCAGAGAGATGCAGAAAGGAGGCTGCAGATAGGAGGCTGCAGATAGGAGGCTGCAGATAGGAGGCTGCAGAGAGGAGGCTGCAGAGAGATGCAGAGAGGAGGCTGCAGAGAGATGCAGAGAGGAGGCTGCAGAGAGGAGGCTGCAGAGAGATGGCTGCAGAGAGGAGGCTGCAGAGAGGAGGCTGCAGAGAGATGGCTGCAGAGAGGAGGCTGCAGAGAGGAGGCTGCAGAGAGGAGGCTGCAGAGAGGAGGCTGCAGAGAGGAGGCTGCAGAGAGGAGGCTGCAGAGATGAGGCTGCAGAGAGGAGGCTGCAGAGAGATGCAGAGAGGAGGCTGCAGAGAGGAGGCTGCAGAGAGGAGACTGCAGAGAGGAGACTGCAGAGAGGAGGCTGCAGAGAGGAGGCTGCATTTGAGACTGCAGAGAGGAGGCTGCAGAGAGATGCAGAGAAGTGCAGAGAGGAGGCTGCAGAGAGATGCAGAGAGGAGGCTGCAGAGAGGAGGCTACAGAGAGATGCAGAGAGGAGGCTGCAGAGAGATGCAGAGAGGAGACTGCAGGGAGGAGGCTGCAGAGAGGAGGCTGCAGAGAGATGGCTGCAGAGAGGAGGCTGCAGAGAGGAGGCTGCAGAGAGATGCAGAGAGGAGGCTGCAGAGAGGAGGCTGCAGAGAGGAGGCTGGGATGCAGTGAGGCGGCAGAGAGATACAGAGAGATGGCGGCAGAGAGATGCAGAGAGATGGCGGCAGAGTGATGGCGGCAGAGAGATGCAGAGAGATGGCGGCAGAGAGATGGCGGCAGAGAGATACAGAGAGATGGCGGCAGAGAGATGGCGGCAGAGAGATACAGAGAGATGGCGGCAGAGAGATGCAGAGAGATGGCGGCAGAGAGATGCAGAGAGATGGCGGCAGAGAGATGGCGGCAGAGAGATGCAGAGAGATGGCGGCAGAGAGATGCAGAGAGATGGCGGCAGAGAGATGGCGGCAGACCGTTGCAGAGATGGCGTCAGACCGCTGCGTAGCTGATCTGAAAGTTATTCTCTCTCTGCAGCATCGCCCATTCAAGCAACTGAAGAATTAACACTGCGGGTCTCATACAAAATCATGGACCCCACAGCTTTAAGCCTTCCGGGCCACTTGGACTTGCTGTCCTTGTGTCCCCTTCGGGCCCCGAGGTTCTCCCTTCTTTTTGTAACCGCGGCCCCTTCCTGAGACAGACCTTGCTGGCCGAGTCCCTGGCCTGGGAGATCAGCTGGCGGATGCGCTGGATACTGTCCGTGACGCTGGCGTTCTCGCTCCGCCGGTTCCCCAGTCTGTTCAGCTTGTCCAGCAGCAGCGGGATCGCGTTTTCCAGGTTAGAGACTTCGAAAGGAAAAGAAAGCGCGGGGAGTTCAGGTGCGGCCGCCGGACTGCGCTGTGCGTAGAAAGTCGCGGGAAATGCGCCAGGTTTTCCGTTCTGATCCCGTTACTCTTTGAGTAAACAAGACGCTGTCCCGGCACTCCGCCTGGGGTCTCAGCAGCGAACTCGATCCCGATTTAATAAACGCATTTTACATTTCACGAAGACCACGGGAGTGCCGGGATATCGTCTTGCTGATTGGACAGGAGATTGCGCAGGCGCCCCCCAATGGCCGATCAGCGATACTGCGACTCTTCCTTTTCTAGCCCACTTATTCTTTAATGAACAGCCCGGAGCAGACAAAAAGTAAAATACTTAGATTGCAAGCTCCCCGGGGCAGGGATTACCTTTCCCAGTGTCTGACTTTGTTTGCGTTTATTGGATTATAATTCCCTGCACTGCATTGTCTTGGTAAAGCGCCGAGTACACGGTGAGCGTTATATCAGGATATACATACACACATACATACATACATACACACACACACACACACACACACACACACACACACACACACACACTCACACTCACACTCACACTCACACTCACACTCACACATTCACACATTCACACACATACATACATACACACATACATACATACATACATACACACACACACACACACACACACACACACACACACACACACACACACACACACACACACACACACACGTGTTCTTGGCTGGGTGTAAAGATGACATTTCAGACGAGAAGACATAGAGCAAGAGGTCATGCTATGAAGATGAAGGGTGGGAAGTACGAGGAAGCACTTCTATATGGAAAGGGTGGTGGATTCATGGAACAGCCACCCAGCAGAGGTGGTTCGGGGCTACTACACTAAGGGAATTCAAAAATGTTTAAGACACACACCAGGCTATCCTACATATTAAAGAAACCTAAGGATCCACGGTGACGCGCAGGAGAACGGCCAAGCGGTTTCTATGGCAGAGACTGTTCTCCGAACACGACGCGCGGTCCTTACCGGTCGTCTTGGCGTCCGCCACGGCCCGGCTCACATCTTCATTCTGCAGGTTCCCGTACTTCTCCTTCCACAGGTCCAGGTTCTTCTTCAGGTCCGTCAGCGTGGCTTCCACCCGGTTGGCGGTGTCGTTCGCCTCCGCGGCTTTGAACTTGGCGCTCGTTATATCATCCGTTACGTTATCTGCGCCAGAGGATAATAACCCCCCCCCGGGGTGAGTTTATATACCGGAGTATCGGGGATTATTTATCACAGTCTCACGGCTGCTAAACCGCTACATTTACCAGCTGCTTTTAAAGACACGATTTCCTACATCTGGTTCTGCTTTACTAGCACGGAGACTTCCGGAAGCATACACGATCTACAGCTTTTCTGGCCCTTCGCTTCTCCGTGCAAGCTGAAGCCGAGATACCCAACCCCTGTTGTGCTGGTAACATTGTACCGGGTGAAGCTGAGATACCCAACCCCTGTTGTGCTGGTACCATTGTACCAGATGAAGCTGAGATACCCAACCCCTGTTGTGCTGGTACCATTGTACCGGATGAAGCTGAGATACCCAACCCCTGTTGTGTTGGTAACATTGTACCGGATGAAGCTGAGATACCCAACCCCTGTTGTGCTGGTACCATTGTACGGATGAAGCTGAGATACCCAACCCCTGTTGTGCTGGTAGCATTGTACCGGACGTTACCTCGCGTCAGGCTGATTTTCTCCTGGACAGATCTCAGCTCCGTCTGAAGCTCGTCCTTCTTTTTTACGTTGTCCTGAAGCCTTTTTTTGGCTTCCGCCAGTTTTCTCTTCGCATCTGTAAAAAAATCAATGTTTTAGTCCCAACCCATTGTACCAATCTGCCCCTGACTGCCCCGTCCCTCACTGCCCGCGTCCCCTCACTGCCCGCGCCCCTCACTGCCCGCGTCCCCTCACTGCCCGCGCCCCTCACAGCCCGCGTCCCTCACTGCCCGCGTCCCTCACTGCCCGCGTCCCCTCACTGCCCGCGGCCCCTCACTGCCCGCGCCCCTCACTGCCCGCGTCCCCTCACTACCCGCGCCCCTCACTGCCCGTGGCCCCTCACTGCCCGCGTCCCCTCACTGCCCGCGTCCCCTCACTGCCCGCGTCCCCTCACTGCCCACGGCCCTCACTGCCCGCGGCCCCTCACTGCCCGCGTCCCTCACTGCCCGCGTCCCTCACTGCCCGCGTCCCTCACTGCCCGCGTCCCTCACTGCCCGCGTCCCTCACTGCCCGCGTCCCTCACTGCCCGCGTCCCTCACTGCCCGCGTCCCTCACTGCCCACGTCCCTCACTGCCCGCGTCCCCTCACTGCCTGCGCCCCTCACTGCCCGCGCCCCTCACTGCCCGCGTCCCTCACTGCCCGCGTCCCTCACTGCCCGCCCCTATGCCGGGAGAATCAGAGCTCTTTCTGAAATAGGGCTGTGAAAATCACATTTAGCAGCAAAGATTCTCACCACCTAATTATGGTGGCCAGATATAAAATGGCCGCCCGGGTGTTTGCCCTCTTAGCAGCGGATCGTTGCAATAAAGCTGTACTTGGGGTACTAGTAATGTGCAGAAGGGAAGTACGCCATCACTGAAACCACTTACATTGCAGGCCCCTTGGGTAACAAGGAGTTAACAAGCCCGTCATTGCACACAGAGCCCCCTTCCCCCCCCCCCCCCCGAGAGGGAACCCCCATTTCTCACCCTCCGTTTAACTCCCTCTGAGCCTGTTTGGCGGATTCCTCCAGCTCGGACCCTTTCTTCTTTAGGTCTTTCCCCTTCTTCCCCAGCTCCTCCGAAATGACGTTCTGCAAAATAACGCCAGGGGGGGGGGGGGGTGGGAGGGGGGAGAGGAGTGAGGGGAGAGAGGGGAGGGGGGATAGAGGGAAGCAGTTGGGAGAGAGGGGGGGGGGAGAGTGTGGGAGCGAGGGGATGGGGGGAGAGAGGGGAGGGGGGGAGAGAGGGAAGCAGTTGGGAGAGAGGGGGGGGAGAGTGTGGGAGTGAAGGGGACAGAGGGGAGGGGGGGGGAGAGTGGGAAGTAGTTGGGAGAGAGGGGGGGGAGAGAGGGAAGTAGTTGGGAGAGAGGGGGGGGGGGAGAGAGGGAAGCAGTTGGGAGAGAGGGGGGGGAGAGTGTGGGAGCGGGGGGGGGGGGAGAGAGAGAGGGGGCGAGTGTGAGCAGAGAAAGAAACCTACCTATCGCAGACACGTGGGCGAGGAACCCTCGCTCATACCCAGCACAGAGAATACTGCCTGCCGTGCGGAAGCTAAACTCGGGGTGCGGTGCTGGGAAAACCATCCCAAACCAAGTCCCACAAATTGTACCTACAGCGTCACAAAGAGTAATCGTGCAGGGGGTTCGCTAGCTGTTCCCAAAATACAGATCAAAGTGATTCACCCGCAAACAAGTATTTTTTTATCAACCCCCCTGCGCTATTACTCTTTGTTACACTGTAGGTACCATTTGTGGGGCTTCGTTTGACTTCACGGAGTATTTTTGATGGACGGACACTTACGTTACGGCTGCAGGGAACTCATCAGGGGCTTGTATTTTATTCATATTTTTATTTTATACATTTATTTATATTTGATATATTCAGTTAATTACTTTCCCCAAAAGGAATTCTTGCTCCAGGTTACCACATCGGGCAAGAACAATCCCCGGTAACGGTATTTCTACATCCATATAGCACTGGCGTATACTGTAGGCGTACACAAAGAACACGCGCGTACTCTGGGTCTATAAATAAGATCAGAGAGGTGCTCGGTACCATCATACTTATACCGAAAGGTGCAGTGCCGCTTATTCCACCGCTACAGGCAGATGGGCGGGTAATGAGTATTATATATGGACCGTGGACATGAAAGGGTTAATCAGCGGGGAGCAGTTACACGGCTCCAGGATTCAGATGCTGATAGAGGGAGCAGGATATTGTCAGGAGCTTAATCTCAATTTATATCACAGTTTATAGTAAAGCTCTACTCTTCTTTCCAGTGGCCGAGTAAGTGGCACTCAGGGTTTGGGCGATTACAGAGTGCTTGGCTGTCAGTAATACCACTCCGCGGTCCTCCATCTCCTGAGTGCCTTATTGCCAAGGTAATGACACTATAACACCCCCCCTGCTGCAGTGGCAGGCTGTATATAGTAAGGGGGCCCACGCCGTCACTGCGCACCTTCAGCGCCTCGCCCGCGGCACGGTTAGCGTCCTTTGCCGCCTTGTCGGCTTCTTTCACAGCCTCGATGATGCTGGCGTAGGCGTTGGAGGCGTTAATGGCTTTCTGGATAAAGATGTCCTGATTAGAGTCTCCGATGGCGCTGCAATGAAAGATGGACGCACATCCGTCACACCAACAACGCGGTCGCTCGCCCGGTCACCCGCCCGGATTGCCGATAAAAGCAGGACTTTAAACAGAAGCCAAAGCGGTGACCATACTGATGTAAATATTAAATCATTATCTTCAATCCTTGTCTGTTCTATTATTCATTATGTTTTCCCATCTTAAGTGTCATTGTCCCAGATAACCAACTGCAAAGGGTATCTCCGAATATATCCTGTCCCCCGATGGATGATGTATATGTCTATATATGTATGTATGTGTGTATGTATGTATGTATGTGTGTATGTATGTATATGTATGTGTGTATGTGTGTATGTATGTATGTATATGTATGTATGTGTGTATGTCTATATATGTATGTATATATGTATGTATGTGTGTGTATGTGTGTATGTATGTATGTATATGTATGTGTGTAAGTATGTATGTGTGTATGTCTATATATGTATGTATATATGTATGTATATGTGTGTATGTGTGTATGTATATGTGTATGTATGTGTGTATGTGTGTATGTATGTATGTGTGTGTATGTATGTGTGTGAGTGTGTATGTATGTATGTATGTATGTATGTGTGTATGTATGTATGTGTGTGTGTGTATGTATGTATGTGTGTATGTATGTATGTGTGTGTGTATGTATGTATGTGTGTGTGTATGTGTGTATGTATGTATGTGTGTGTATATGTATGTATGTGTGTGTATGTATGTATGTATGTATGTATGTGTGTGTATGTATGTATGTATGTATATATATATATATATATATATATATATATATATGTATATGTATACACACACGTTTGCTGGCCTCACCTGAAGAGGTTCTTTGCCAGCTGCCCCAGGTGCTTGGCGTGGGCCTCTGCCTTCTCCACGATAGGAATTTTGCTGCTCGCTGGGGAAAACTTCTTCACCTTCTCCATCAGGGAACCTCGGGCTCCGTCCAGGCTGGCAGCCAACTTCTCATACTCCTGGAGGACAGAGTGCAACCTGAACTAACCCCAACAACACCGGGGTCTCAGGGTCTCTGGGGTTTTATACCGAGGGTCCTCTTACCTCCTTCAGGCTCTCCATCTTCTGCAGGAAGTCCGAGACCTGGACAAGAGCATCCTCAGCCATCCGTACGGCCGCCACCAGCTCGCGGTGCTGGTTCTGCAGCTCGCCGCCCTTCAGCTGCAGAATACAAAGAGGCCAGTGTAATAGGAATATATGTGTATAGTATGTCTCCACATATCAAATTCATATACTCTACATACATATATGTACACCTATATACTGCTTAGCACAGTCCTACTGTATACCTTATACAAGAATGCTGACACAAAGAAGCACAGTACGATGGGGCTTGCTAAAATGCACCATCACACTAGTTGTAACAAGGTCTTAGCCCAACGCTATGGAACAACTCGCAACGTCACACGTGGTTCATAGTTACAAATACATCTGTTAGCTTCTCAAACGTAAGCATGAAACCCCAGCCCTGGCAGCTTCCAGAGTTTCCCTCCATTGGAGTCGTACCCGATTCTCCTCTAGATTGTTCTGGTTGAGGCTGTTGAGATCTGCCGTCTGCCTGGTCTTATTCACAGCCTCATTCATGGCGTCGCGCAGGTCCATCAGCTCCGAGCTGTACGTGTCCAGGTGCCTTCTGGTCTCGTTCAGTAGGTCCTGGTTGGTCTGAAGCTTGGTGAACATCTCCGTCTTCACCCGATCCAGCACTGGTCAGAGAGAGGGGCACAGGGTCTCATATCTACGGGCCAATTACCAGCTCATGCCTTGGGATTAGAAGCGCACCTGAGCTCTCTGGACGGGCGCTGCTACATGCCGGGCTGTAGCTCATCGGGTCACTTCATGGGCTGCCACGCAGTGGCCTGAGTGTGGCGGTACCAGGAGGCACGGAGAAGGACTGCGTTTGTTTTTACGAACCCCGAGTACCACAACTTTTTTTTTTTTACAGTTTTACTTTGAATAAAAAGGTGATTTTTCTTTTAGAAACACTTTCCTGTGTGTGGTTAAAATTATTTTCCAAAAAGCGTGGTCTGAAAGTTCAGTACATTTAGATTTTAGCTCAACCCCTTGATACTTAAGACGAGTCCCTGCACCAATAAACTTAGTTATGAGTCCCACCAAATAGAACATGCATTATTGTACAAGGTATCTGAATCTGGGTCATCTTGCGTAGTGCCCCTTATACAGTACGGGGACCATAAACCAGAACATAGCTTTTGGGGGGGCACAGTACATAACGGCCTCTGGTTTATCCTGCCTCCTGTTACTGGGGACCCAGTGGGGTTCTCACACTTTTGGGGCTTCATCGTGCTCCCTGCTTGCCAGGCTCTTCGGGCGTTTGAAATTCTTTCTCCTTAGCTCCTTGAGCATTCGCTCGACCTCCGACGCGATCTGCCTGAACTCCTCCGTGGAGGTGACAGTGCTGCTGTTCGAGGCGCCGATCCGGCTCAGCTGCTCGATCAGCCTGAGTGGTGGGAGGAGAACGCACAGCACTTACAGACGCACACAGAGTGAATACCCAACGCACGCCATGGTTCGAATCCCAGCACCAGCTTCTTTAGCTTTATCTCTCTGTGCCACAAATTAGAATCAATCAATGCCCGGAAATTCTATGTACAGCGCTGTGCACCTTTCAGCACGTTCTACCAGTTTTATACCGTGTCTACTGTATTTCTTCCACTGCGAGGAAACAAAAGAATAATCTAGCCCAGGGGGGCTCAACTCCAGTCCTCAAGCACTCCCCCCCCCCTTAACAGGTCAGGTTTTCAGAATATCCCTGCTTCAGCACAGGTGGCACAATCAGTCCCTTCTTCAGCACAGGTGGTCTTCAATTGAACCTTTGATTGAGCCAACTGTGCTGAAGCTGGGATATCCTGAAAACCTGACGTGTTGAGGGGAGCGGGGGGGGGGGGGCGTGGGGGGCTTGAGTTGAGCCCCCCTGATATCCCCCCCCCATTAAAGTTTGGGAGCGCTGTGTGTAAGCTACACTGGTTGAAACGCAGAAGTGCCCTAATAATTACAGTGCAAAAATCTAAGAAAATAAATAAAGTGCAAGGAAACCCCTATATACCCCTATATACTGCTCATGCTTGTCGCTATCGTGAAGGTGCCCACCGGCTCTCTCCTGGGGGAAGACCCCATTATACTGCCTGTGATTCATTACATAGTGTTCTGGGGGGACCCCTAGAGGTTCCCGAACCCCCATGTTGGGAATCACTGACACTACGCTGGATATTTGTTACGAGTTAACATCATTATAACGTCCGCTATACAAGAGGAGGTCTGGGCTGTTCTCCCAACGAGTCCCGGCAAAAGACGGAGGATCCGTGTGTGCGTCGGAGGGATGTATAGATTACTGGCGGCGGCGGAGTCCGCGTATCACCGTGCGGGACGCCGTGGGACATACACATGCATTTTCTCCGGTCAGATTTAACATGGCCGCCTCCACGCTATGATCCTTTATCTCTGGGGTTATTGCCGCGTGATGCTTCTTACCAAGAGAAACATTGTAAAGAGACTGCACTTTGCGCAGAAGGTCTCTGGCCTTCTGATTGGTGGCTTTCGTTGCCCTCCCAGGCTCACGGCCGTCCTATTTGTCACATCCCCCTGGGAAGGAAACAGCTGGGTTAGTATTTGACGGAGTCACGACTCTGCATGGTCAGCATGCATCATCGCCCCTGGTGGAGGAGTCAGAGAACGCAGGAGCTGACCTTCTCCTGTAGAGCGTCAAGATCCTGGGTGAGGCTGATACTCAAGTCTTCAAGGTCATCCGCCCTGTCCTTGATGCCATTAACGGAGCTCTGATACTGAAGCCAGAGGTCCTGCCAAAGAGAGGAAGTATATAAATATATATGCACAACAAAGAGACAGAGATATACATACTACTATATATACACACACACACACACACACACACACACACACACGTTTGTACATACACACAAACACATACGCTCCCTTTGTAATTTATTTACCTTGTACTGTCATTTGTAAATTGCTGTGTATATAGCATTGTTGGTGTTATATAAATAAAATTATACACACGCACGGCCCTGATGAAGGTGTCTTAGAACAGGGGTGTTCAACTCTAACCATCACCCCCCCCCCCCCCCCCAACAGGTCAGGTTTTCAGGATATCCCTGCTTCAGCACAGGTGGCTCAATCCGAGACCTGTTGGGGGGGCATGAGGGCTGGAGTTGAACCCCTGCATTAGTGGACGGATCACCTCTATCTTTAATACACTACATGTGACGACATCCTGTCCAGCGGTGCTGCTCTATCTATCCTGTCCAGCGGTGCTGCTCTATCCATCCTGTCCAGCGGTGCTGCTCTATCTATCCTGTCCAGCGGTGCTGCTCTATCCATCCTGTCCAGCGGTGCTGCTCTATCCATCCTGTCCAGCGGTGCTGCTCTATCCATCCTGTCCAGCGGTGCTGCTCTATCTATCCTGCCCAGCGGTGCTGCTCTATCTATCCTACCCAGCGGTGCTGCTCTATCTATCCTGTCCAGCGGTGCTGCTCTATCTATCCTGTCCAGCGGTGCTGCTCTATCTATCCTGTCCAGCGGTGCTGCTCTATCTATCCTGTCCAGCGGTGCTGCTCTATCTATCTGTCCAGCGGTGCTGCTCTATCTATCCTGCCCAGCGGTGCTGCTCTATCGTTCCCCCCACCTTTGCTCCGGATAATGTACGAGTCTTGATTATAGTTTGTGATACGTGTATATTTATTTGTGTGTGTTATATATATATATATATATATATAAAACACACACACACACACATATATATACACATACACACACATATATACACACACACATATATACTCACACACACATATATACACACACACACACACACACAAGCCTGTGACCCTTCCCAGCGAGTCTCCGACCTGCCGCAGTCGCCGCATTTCCGCGCACATACCGCGAGGTTTGCGATGGAGGCGTTCAGGCCGCCGAGCCGTGTCCAGGCGATGGAGCTGATGCTCAGGTTGGTGAGCTGGTCCCTGACACTGGGGAACCCGTCCCCCATTCTCTGCAGGTCTTCCAGGAGAGTGACCACGCAGCTGTCGCAGGCTGCAAAGTGAGGTCCGCAATGAGATCAAGCACTGCGCATCAAAAATTCCTAACGTCTGTAAATTCCTCACAGGGGGGACTGGTTAACGCGGGGGGGGGGGCGGGGGGGGCTCAACTCCAAGACCCTCTCCGCCAACAGCTCAGGTTTTCAGGATCTCTATGCTTCAGCACAGGTGGCTCAATCGGACCCCTCTCCGCCAACAGCTCAGGTTTTCAGGATCTCTATGCTTCAGCACAGGTGGCTCAATCAGTCCCTGCTTCAGCACAGGTGGCTCAATCAGTCCCTGCTTCAGCACAGGTGGCTCAATCAGAGGCTCAGTCTTTGACTGAGCCTCTGATTGAGCCACCTGTGCTGAAGCTGGGGTATCCTGAAAACCTGACCTGTTGGGGGGGTGCGTGAGGACCGGCGTTGAGCCCCCCTGGGTTAGTGGACCATGAAGACGGTTCTCCGTAGATGTAATCATGATCACACGCAGTCCTAGCCGGGTTCAAGCTGCATTAACCCTTTCGATGCCTAGAAGATCGGAGGCGCCAGAGCGCCGCTGGTCTTCCGGAATCGCAACCACGCGGTCGTTTGGGGACAACGATGCCGCGGTCTTGCCCGCATAAGCCCCCCCCCCCAGTGACGTGAACCGAAACCGAGGGAACTCCATCAATGCCAAAGAAACAGAAAGCATCCGAAAATTTGCTTTTAGCATGGCTACATTTCTTTAAGGAAAGCGACACAATTGATACATTCTTTAACAAAGTTGTTTTTTGGGTCGGCGAGGTTAGGAAGCCTACGTACACACAGTTACACCTATATCTCTCCTGAGGATCCATTGTAATGTATTACAGACTACGAGAATCTAAACTTCTTCGGAACCTCCCCGGGCCCCGGAACCTCCCCGGGCCCCGGAACCTCCCCGGGCCTCGGAACCTCCCCGGGCCCCGGAACCTCCCCGGGCCTCGGAACCACCCGGGCCCCGGAACCTCCCCGGGCCTCGGAACCTCCCCGGGCCCAGGAACCTCCCCGGGCCCCGTAACCTCCCCGGGCCCCGGAACCTCCCCGGGCCCTCCACGGGCCTCGGAACCTCCCCGGGCCTCGGAACCTCCCCGGGCCTCGGAACCTCCCCGGGCCTCGGAACCTCCCGGGCCCCGGAACCTCCCCGGGCCTCGGAACCTCCCGGGCCCCGGAACCTCCCCGGCCCCGGAACCTCCCCGGGCCCCGGAACCTCCCCGGGCCTCGGAACCTCCCCGGGCCTCGGAACCTCCCCGGGCCCAGGAACCTCCCCGGGCCCAGGAACCTCCCCGGGCCCCATAACCTCCCCGGGCCCCCGGAACCTCCCCGGGCCCTCCACGGGCCTCGGAACCTCCCCGGGCCCCGGAACCTCCCCGGGCCTCGGAACCTCCCCGGGCCTCGGAACCTCCCGGGCCCCGGAACCTCCCCGGGCCTCGGAACCTCCCGGGCCCCGGAACCTCCCCGGGCCCCGGAACCTCCCCGGGCCCCGGAACCTCCCCGGGCCTCGGAACCTTCCCGGGCCTCGGAACCTTCCCGGGCCTCGGAACCTTCCCGGGCCTCGGAACCTTCCCGGCCTCGGAACCTCCCCGGGCCCCGAACCTCCCCGGGCCCCGGAACCTCCCCGGGCCCCGGAACGATCCGTTTTATAATGAACCAGACGTGAATATCGCTCCCAGTTGGAAAGCTGCCGGAGTTACTTTCCGAAGAACGTGATCGGGGTGATTTCGGGACAGAGACCCCCGCGGGGGGTTCCGGGTTTAACGGTCTGTATGTAATTCCGCAGCGCGCGTGACGCAATGAGGGCGCGGAGGAGTTGGGGTCCCGTTACGTACGTTCGCATTTCACTCTCTCCGGGCCGTGAGCGACCGGAATCTCGTGCTGCCGGCGGCAGGTCTCGCACTGCGTTCCCGTCAGCCCCTCGCTGCACTGGCATTCCCCAGTGTGCTGGTCACAGAATCCCCCCTTACAGCGACACTCTGCAATACAGGCACACAGAGTATACCTAATACTCCTCTATACCGCTGCACGCACTCACAGACTTTCAAACATCAGCAGTTCATTGTTTTTACTGAAGTAGTAGTTACATGGGAACACCTGCCAGCAGCAGAGGATGCGGGAGAGAATGCTGGGGGCAGGAGGGCTCCTAGAGGAATAAGACTTGGTAGAGTTTGTGCTTTAGCAGCGTTTAGGGGAAAGTGCCCTCGAATGGATTACTCACTTGTACAGCCGTTGGCTCGGAAGCCCCAATACCCGGGGGCACACTGCTGGCATCGAGGACCGGTGACACCAGGGAGGCAGACACACTGCCCACTGCGAGGGTCACAGGTCGGACCGGCAGAGCCAAGGTCGCAGCTACATCTCTGACACCCAGAGCATCCATCATACCCAAAGTGACCGTCCTGGGAACAGTGAGAGGGGGAGACACAGAGAGAGAGTGAGGGCACAGAGAGAGAGAGGGAGAGGAGAGAGAGAGGGAGAGGAGAGAGAGTAAGGGGAGAGAAAGAGAGAGAGAGAGGGAGG